>NC_056735.1:468823637-468916137 GCF_019279795.1 Protopterus annectens
CCCATTAATTAGGTGGGGGGAAAAGTTTAAGGGGGCCTTTTTTTTGGGGGGGGTTTTTATACCAACATCCTCCCACGGGCGACAACGGATTATCTGCCAAACAACACCGAGCCCAATTTCTGCATACCCAGGATCCCATGGCTGCAACCCTCGACGGTAGCCATTACACATCCTTCAGGTGTGCGGGACTGGGATGTGGACGCACCTCTATGGACGCGACAATCTGGGGATTTCTGTTCATATTTCCTGCATTTCATGGACACTTGTCATCAACCTTAAACACGCTGGTGGTGCATATGTCTAGCTGTGCCATAGTCACGGCTGTCGCTTCTTCTGGTAGTATGATAGCAGCTGGATGATATTCCATACGGATCAATTTTTGGGTCCTACAATGGACACCAATGTGCATATGTAAAGTGTAGAACTTGTTGGACTGTGTCCATCTGGCCAGTGGTTTTGACTGCTGCTGTATGTTCCCCAATCGCGGATGTCTGTTTGACTACCCATATTATGTAGTGCTACAAAAACCAGGTTTTTCAAAACTGAAACCAAATGGTGTACATCCAAAGATGCAGGTTAGCAACTGCTTTAAATAATCCTCAGAAGTCACAATAAGAAATATCCGCCACTGTATTGTCAAAATAACACCACCATAACATGTAGATCCTATTAATTCATTGAAGGATGTTCTTTATAAGTGGGAATGCCATAGTTTAACCATCCTATGACCTTCCTAGTTGATGTTGTTGGTGTGCCATTAGTATGTGTTCCACAGGTCGCCCATTTGTTCCGCAGTATGGCGAGTGATCCCCATTTTGGTGCTGGCAGATTGAGTGCTGTGTACCGGGTATTCCCACGGCGGTCTGACTTTGTATGGGGAGTGTCTACTGTAGTCCCTATCTGTATTTCCTGTGTTATGCCTTACTGCAGCTGTGTAATTCCACCAGGTTTGCAGTTATGGGTGCCATCTTGGTCATACGCTTGTCCATCCATGGGAATTGCCTACTGGACACTGGTATAGGGCTGTACACATTTCACACCTGCATTTAGCATTATCCGGTGGATGCTTTGCATTATTAGTGGGGAGTAGGGCATGTGTTACACCCACATCCCTCCCACGGGCGGACAATGGATTATCTGCCAAACAACACGGAGCCCCATTTCTGCATACCCAGGATCCCATGGCTGCAACACTCGACGGTACCCATTACACATCCTTCATGTGTGCGGGACTGGGATGTGGACGCACTTCTATGGACTCGACAATCTGGGGATTTCTGTTCATATGTCCTGCATTTCATGGACACTTGTCATCAACCTTAAACATGCTGGTGGTGCATATGTCTAGCTGTGCCAGATTCACGGGCTGTTGCTTCTTCTGGTAGAACGATAGCAGCTGGATGATATTCTGTACGGATCAATTTTTGGGTCCTACAATGGACACCAATGTGCATATGTAAAGTGTAGAACTTGTTGGACTGTGTCCATCTGGCCAGTGGTTTTGACTGCTGCTGTATGTTCCCCAATCGCGGATGTCTGTTTGACTACCCATATTATGTAGTGCTACAAAATCCAGGTGTTTCTAAAATGAACCCAAATGGTGTAAATCCAATGATGCAGGTTAGCAACTGCTTTAAATAATCCTCAGAAGTCACAATAGGAAATATCCGCCACTGTATTGTCAAAATAACACCACCAAAACATGTAGATCCTACTAATTCATTGAAGGATGTTCTTTATAAATGGAAATGCCATAGTTTAACCATCCTATGACCTTCCTAGTTGACGTTGTTGGTGTGCCATTAGTATGTGTTCCACAGGTCGCCCATTTGTTCCGCAGTATGGAAGCGAGTGATCCCCATTTTGTTGCTGGCAGATTGAGTGCTGTGTACGCCGGTATTCACACAGTGGTCTGACTTTGTATGGGGAGTGTCTACTGTAGTCCTTATCTGTATTCCCTGTGTTATGCCTTACTGCAGCTGTGTAATTCCACCAGGTTTGCAGTTATGGGTGCCATCTTGGTCGTACGCTTGTCCATCCATGGGAATTGCCTACTGGACACTGGTATAGGGCTGTACACATTTCACACCTGCATTTAGCATTATCCCGTGGATGCTTTGCATTATTAGTGGGGAGTAAGGCATGTGCTACACCCACATCCCTCCCACGGGGCGGGACAACGGATTATCTGCCAAACAACACCGAGCCCCATTTCTGCATACCCAGGGTCCCATGGCTGCAACCCTCGACGGTACCCATTACACATCCTTCATGTGAGTGGGACTGGGATGTGGACGCACTTCTATGGACTCGACAATCTGGGTATTTATGTTCATATGCCCTGCATTTCATGGACACTTGTCATCAACCTTAAACACGCTGGTGGTGCATATGTCTAGCTGTGCCGTAGTCACGGTTGTCGCTTCTTCTGGGTGGAACGGTAGCAGCTGGATGATATTGCGTACGGATCAATTTTTGGGTCCTACAATGGACAGCAATGTGCATATGTAAAGTGTAGAACTTGTTGGACTGTGTCCATCTGGCCAGTGGTTTTGACTGCTGCTGTATGTTCCCCAATCGCGGATGTCTGTTTGACTGCCCATATTATGTAGTGCTACGAAAACCAGGTTTTTCAAAACTGAAACCAAATGGTGTACATCCAAAGATGCAGGTTAGCAACTGCTTTAAATAATCCTCAGAAGTCCCAATAGGAAAGAATCGCCACTTTATTGTCAAAATAACACCACCAAAACAAGTAGATCACGAGCACTTTCGCCCGGTCTTACCGGGCATTTTCAAGTGTAATTAGCTAAAACAATAACTAAATAAATAATAATAAATAATTTAATAATAAAAATAATAATATGTTATTTGGAGAATAGCTTCTGCTATTGGCATACACTGCTGTGGGTGGTGCCGGTTACCATACATATGGCTTTCTCAAAAGCCGACTTTACACTTCTAAACACTAGTGTGGTCTCCTTTAAGGCCCCTGAGCCAGTGGTAAACATTACTCAAGCCACTGAATCACTTACATATGCCTTCTACCAGCACCTACAGGACTGCATGGATCAGGCAATCCCTTACACAACTGTGAGTCTTTGTACCAATGCCAAGCATCCAGTCTGGTGTACCCCAGCCATACACAGGCTCTACAATGAAAGGAGGTAGCTACTACAAGACAGAGCAGAATCCTTGTAAGGTATGACACCCTTGCTCATTATATGTGAAGAACTACAAGCTCTCATGACATCATCCAGGGCAAATCCGACAGATATATCACCAAGGACTCGACAGACAATCATACGGCCTTCTTTAGCTATGTTGGACACCTGGGAGGACACTCCCAGATATGCTCGGACTGGGTTCACAATGATGTGAAGTTTACTGAACATACACACATTGCCAACATACTGGCTGACAGGTTCGGTGCAAACATCCCCCCCCCCACATGGAGAGATGTCTGTACCAGAGGATTGTGGCCCCCGAAACTTCTGTAATGCACAGGTGGGACATGCTCTCTCCAAGGCAGTGAACACAGCATCCATGGGACCAGATGGTGTCCCGGCTGTGTACTCCACGAACTCACTGAGGAATTAGACCCACAGTTAGGACAGCTGTATAATCTTAGCCTCACCTCAGGTAACGTACCCAAGTTGTGGCGTACAGTGACTGTAGTCCCACTTCACAGGGGAAGTGCCTCCACTGACCCTGGTAATTACCATCCCATTAGCTTGAGAAGCCTTATTTGCAAAGCCATGGGGAAGGATCATAATGGAACTCATAGATGACGACATAGGGGACTTGCATACTTTGCATCCAACCCAGTTTGACTTGGTCAAAGGCAGATCATGCATTTAAAACTTGGTTGACGTTTTAGGGACAGTCACAGAGGCCATTGATGAGGGTCAGGCAGTCCATACAGCCTACCTCGACCTGGCAAAGGCCTTCAACACAATACCCCCCTCGGGTATCATTGATAAACCCATTGGCTTGGATGTGAACCCGTACATCGCAGGATGGGTTGCAAACTGGCTAGGTGACACAACCCACATGGTCATAGTTGCTGGCACCATGTCAGACTCACAGCCAGTCACAGGCGGTGTCCCACGGACTCAGTCCTGGGTCCACTCTTCATCTGCATCTACATTTCCAAAGTACAAGCAAACACAGGGGGGTTATGGCTGACAATGTTTGCAGATGACTGCGAACTGGGTGCCATAGTGGGACGGACATCTGACACAGATATCCTTCAGAAGGGCCTCACAGATATGGATATCTGGTGCCAGGGACATGGCCTACAGCTAAATGCCGGAAATGCATAGTCATACCCTTCGGGAAGAACAAGGTTACCCCTAGCTGCCATATAGGTGGCAATCCACTGAGCACAGAGGGAGTTACCAGGGATCTGGGGACCCAGGTTGTCAGTCACCATTCGTTCGACACACACGTTGCTAACATAGTTAGGTAGACCTTCTACATTGCCCACCTGATCGTGCAGGGATTCACATCTAGATCAGGGGAGGTCATCGTCTCCTTGTACTCATCACTCATTAGACCTATGATTGAGTACATTGCCCGCTCGGAAGGTATCTGACCCGACACCTGCAGCAGCTGGGAAGGCCCCATAGGTTCATCGTCAAATGGATGCAGGGTGTCAGGAATTTGTGTTATGCTGCCCGACTGAAAGGACTCCTGCTCCATTCAGTCACATACCACTTGCTCAGTGGTGACCTGTGCCTGACATACAAGGCCATGTCAACCCATATTTGATGACTATGCTTCACCTAATGGATCTACATCCCTCAGAACCACAGGGGCAGGTGACGTGAACCTTGACACGGTCATTAATAGAATGTGTTGGAGGGACAGATTCATCACCCAGACACTCACTATGCTGTGGAACAACATCCCAGTACATGTGAGGCAGAGCACCTCGCTGGCCTTGTTTGAGGGGGATCTTGACCAATGGATGGGAGATTGCAGATATACCCCAGGGATTACTTCATTGTCACTGCTTGACAGAGGTACAGCAATATAATAGGCATTGTTATCTTCGGACTGGAGGGTTGGCAAAGGCAACATAACTATGGGCTAGGGTTATAGCTGCCCTTGGACAGATAGCCTACTATGTACCTATGGACCTATGACCCTAGGTTCATAGTTTGTCCCATTCACACTTGTCTATCCCCTATCCTCATTTGTATGTGTATATTTCTGTGGCACATGATTGAACTATGTATTACCTGCAGGTATGCTGTTTACAGTGCACATACGTCATGGTTGATTACAGTGTATCTGTGTACCTACCTCTGTGATACTGAGGACTACCACACATCATTCACAGCATTACATGCATATATCCATACTATTATTCGCTGGCCTGTGGGTTGTTAGGCAACGGTTACACGTGTCCCTGTTTGTGCACGCGTCATGGTGGTCTTTGACCAGCCTCCATTGCTATCGTGGGATGGACGGTAGTGTTGGTGTGTGTTTGGGATGTGTTTCCACTGCCGGTACATCTGTGGGGTGGGGTTGGCACATGTTCCTCTTGCAGGAACCCCATCCTGGACATTTGTGTCATGCGTCAACACTTGGCACATGCCATATGTCCTGTGCTATTCCCACAGTCGTATGCCTTCCTGCATTACTACTGCGTGTTACTGGCAGTTTGTATCTGGTACACATGGCTATTATGTTGGATAGCTTGGCCTATTCCCATGCTATGACATACCCATTCATCCAGGCATATACATGTTATTACATCCTTTGCATTGGCCGTGGGTGTTTGGCCATCCGGCAATGCTATTCTCAACGTGTGATGTCCCACCTTCACCTTCTGTGCATGTGGCACCCTGTTGGTGTGTCCTGCTTGGTGGGCAGATGTTCCGCCATATGTGTTGTGTTTGACATGTCTGCATAGCTAATCATCAGTACGGTGGCTGAACATACTGCCTTGTCCAGATGTGTACAGTTATGGGCACCGTGGCGTGAGCACGCCTATGGGGTTTCGACAGGTCCATACCACATGCGGGATGTACACATTCTGCCAACACATTCACATGCAGCCATTTGGATATCTGTACCTGAGGTGGGATGTTAACATGTGGGGTACATATTTGCCAGCGTGGCACTGCCTAGGACAATACTTCTTACTACATTTCAGGTATACCCATTGTGTAGGTGTGCAGCTGCGCATGGCTGCTAGCTGGGTTGGGTGCACGGTCGCATATGGGTGTGGGTTACGTGCTATGACGGGCTGTTGTGTATTACATTTGCATGCATGGGTTCTGCTTCTGGATATTATGCTTAGACATACGCGTCCTATGTGTATGCGACAGGCACTTGTTGGGTGTAGTACATGTTGCTATGCACATGTTTGTCTGTGTTTAGGGTATCTGGTTTCCTTCTGGTTGTTATATCGACACGGCTACCCGCTGTGTACTCTCACTACTGCTGGTGACCATGCCCATGTGGCTACTTGTGTGTAGGTGCGCGCGCTGACATGCTGCTGTACACCTTCACTGGGTATGCCCACTGACAGTGCATTGCGGACGGACACGGTATTACGCGTATCCTTTGTTCCTTGGACGGGTACAATTTGGACTTCGTGGGTTAATGTTTGGTTCTCCGTTTTGTGTGAACGGGTACTATGTTGCATACTCTGCATACGTTTCATTATCCACGGACCCTGACTGGTGCGGTTACTATTGCAGGCGGCCTGTGACAGTCAGCACTTTAGGTTGCTCATCGCCTGCCGGCTTGGCCACGCCTACGGGCGCATCCTACTTGGGCTCGCTCACGTGCCCTCTGCACGTGTCTGTGGTTGCGGCGCGCACTCATTACTATGCATATGGCGCTGCTACACAGATTATACACTGCACTGCCGGCGCAAGCCTTACACCGGCCTTGCGCCAAGCTTCATGAATCCCGGGGTTTATCGAAAAAAACAAAAAAACAGTAAACACTTATTTTTTGTTGTTTTGCATGGGAGGAGGTAATCACTCCTGCACTCCCTTATGTGGGGGACTATACACCTGCAAATTATACATACCATCTCTGAAGTTGCACTACAGTGTAAAGGGCAAATTCCCATATCCCCACTATACCATCGTCTCCCACATGAGCAAAGCTGTCACATTAGAGCAATAGATTTTTGATGAGCTGGCACATTGCCATTAATCATCTTGTGTTGTCACCTATATACATACTTTGAGATCAAAATGTTAAGAATTCATAATGTTGACACTATGAGCTGTAAACAGAGGTATTGGATTAGTGTTATGGGTGAAAGAGTGTTTCTGCAAGTATTGGCGGCTTATTGTTAGAATAAGGGTTAGGTAAGTTGATAGATTTAGTGTTGTTCATATTTCTGAAGTGTGTGTATTTCTGTGTGTGTGTGTGTGTGTGTGTGTGTGTGTGTGTGTGTGTGTGTGTGTGTGTGTGTGTGTGTGTGTGTGTGTGTGTGTGTGTGTGTGTGTGTGTGTGTGTGTGTGTGTGTGTGTGTGTATCCGAGCCTGTCGTGCATAGCAGTAGAATTACAGAAAGGTGTTTTTTAAGGTAACGTGCAGGAGCAGGGTTAGAGTTAGCACACATTAGTAATGTGGTACAGGGCGTTTTGTGTGTGTGTGTGTCTGTGTGTGTGTGTGTGTGTGTGTGTGTGTGTGTGTGTGTGTGTGTGTGTGTGTGTGTGTGTGTGTGTGCGTGTGTATGTGTGTGTGTGTGTGTGTGTGTGTGTGTGTGTGTGTGTGTGTGTGTGTGTGTGTGTGTGTGTGTGTGTGTGTATAATTACAGAAAGGTGTTTTAGGTAAACGCGCAGGCAGGGGTTAGAGTATTAGCACATTAGTAATGGTACAGGGCGCTTTTGTGTGTGTGTGTGTGTGTGTGTGTGTGTGTGTGTGTGTGTGTGTGTGTGTGTGTGTGTGCGCGTGTGTGTGTTTAATAATGAGCGTTTTCTGTTTTAGATCACACTATGCTTGACATAAAGGTTTATAGCCACAAAAGCTTGCCATCCATCTGTGGTTATTTAATCAGTAAAGGCATTAGTTGAATGCCTTTTAAAAGTAATTAACATATTGCATCCACTGGTTCTCAGTTCTTTGCTTCATAATGTCTTCTTCTGTGTCTGTTAACAAAGGCAGACAATAAAGGTAGAACAGGCTGTCAAAAATATATCTTTCATTGAAAACTGCATAGCAGAAGTAGTGTAGAAGAAAGCTTCAGTTATACACATACACAAGTTCCTAGGAATAAATGTGGAAGAAGATAAGGCAACCCCCACAGCCACAAAAAGAAACACAATTTTATTTTTTAAAATAAACAAATTTGTTTTCAAGTTCACTTTTTTACATAGTATTGTACTTAGAGTGAATGTCAAGGCTAAAAAGATACTTTTGTTTACTATAGATTAACAATTTTGTACTGATAAGGGAAAATGAATGCTTCTATGCTTCTATTATATTTTTATAATTTAGTTGATATTTCCCTATTTGTACTAATACAGGGGAAGCTACAGAAATAACTGTACATCCCTGAAAACTGAACACAAGGCAAGAATGTAAAAGAGTGAGAGGCAGAGAAGCAATGAGAGAGAGAGAGAGAGAAAGTAAGAAAGAAAATTGCTAGGCTCAAATGCATTACATTTTTTTCAGTTTTAGGCTTATTGTAGACACAAGAATGTTTGAAGAACATAAACAGAAAAGCTGTGAAATTAAACATACAGTCAAGTCATGGAATGATAGAGGAGGAGCAGTTTAGTGCAAGGAATTCTTAATCTCTCACACTCCTACACAAGGCAACAAAGCTTGGTGGTACTAAAGAAACAATTCTTGGAAACCAAGACTGATATCCAATGTGTTAGTGTGGATACATGAACAGTACACCAGTGGAAAAAAAAGAATATGGCATTGATTCTTATAGAGAATTATTTGATTTCCTAGTTCTTTGCAGAAGAGCAGAAAGATCATAAGTAGCTGGATACATCGAGCAGTCTAAAAAAACCTGTTATGCTCTAGAAGAAAACAAAGTCTAAGGCAACTGAGAATATCAAGTGAAGTTAATTTATGAGCCCATCAATAGTCTTACTTTTTGCAAGGTAGATAATGAGGCAGGTAAGGCAATATAGCACAAACACAGGCATTATTGAATTGTAATGACTGGGCAAAATAACAGTAAGGTAGATATTTGCATGCTGCAATACAATAAATAGCTTGGGAAGACCTTGCTCTTTAGTGTTGCCTCTTTGTGTATGTATAGAAGTACATAAATGGGAATTATGGGGGTAGTACAGAAGCCTTTTTTCTTAGTAAATACTGTTTTATTAAATTTTTACTAGCAAATAATGCACAAAATTTATTTATGGTGCACTTCAAGAGGGGAGATTAATTGCATAGCTAATCTCAGTCATATAGCACAAGAACAGAGACTATGTCACTGCAGTGCAGAATTCCCATGTCTGCAGAAATACAAAGAAAATGAGTTGCTTAGTGTAAAATCTCTGCCCAAATCCTTTCCATACTAAAGTGTACAGCCAAGAATCTCTACTGATTTTATTCAAGATGGACATCACTCTCATCTCAGTTTACCTTTTTCTCAGGCTCACCTGTTTTAGTTATATAAAGGTTTTCTGCCTCACATAAGAGTCTAGCAAGCTTCTTCTGTCCATCTTCAAACTTACATTGCCTCATAACTTTTTTTTTTTTTAATTTTCATGTTTCTGCCTCCAGCAGTGGGCATGTTAATGCTGTGTGTGCGCTGCCACTTCTGGCAATATAGTTATCACAAGTTTAATAATTTTACAGATACTGTATACAAGGCTAATGGAACTAATGTTCATTGCTTCTGATGCAACTCCTACTTTATGTGGTGGAGCTATTGCAGCCTGATAATGGTACCAGGATTGAATTTGATGAATAACAGATGGTTTAATAAAAATATTGTAGCTTACTTAAGTTATTATTTCTGTGCACACAGCAGAGGATTTTTTTTTGGTCCCATAGTACTAGCGCTTTTGATTTTATTGGTTGCATTTGTGATCATATCTGTTGTAGAGCCACAGCTAGGGTGCATGAAGGGAATGTCTGCCCTGGATGCAAAATGTTAGGTGAACTTATTGGCATGTCCTGAACTTAACTGAAATGGAGACTTAGGCAAAGGACTCCATGATGTACACTCTCCACTGTCTACTGTTTTCCCCTAAGCTGTACAGCCAGGGCCCCCACTCCAAATTACTTTTTTTAACTCCATTTTATGTAACTCTTCTGATTTTCCTGCCACCTTTCAACATACACTAACTGGCCAAGACTGCATTATAGTAACTGTATAAGAAATAGCTGAATTAAGCAGAAGGTCTGTGGACCACTGGACCCCCAGCAGTCATAGGGTTCTACATGCTCTGAGGAACATTTTAGAGCATTGTTCCATAGATTACACCTGAGAATAGCGGCTGCCTGCCTACATCCCCATAATGACAGTCATCCTCTGGGCATCTCTCTAGAGTTAAGAAGAAATAACCACAATCCTTTATATATAACGTTGCTGCTGTCATTCATTTAAAGAGCATACCTCATAACCCTATCCACAAAAGTCAGACAAATTCTGTGCACCTTTTTTCATGTCATATTAAGTTCAATGTGAAATCAAAAATAGAACACAACTGAAACATTTTAACTTGTTGCTGCCAGACATATATACACAGCATGCAGCATTCGTATCCTATCCTCCAGATGACAGCCAGCTGTGTATTTGTCTTATGTTTTATTGTGAGGAAGGTGAAAAATAATGATCACACTAACCCATTCAGACATGTTGCACTTAGACAACTCCCCATTGACAAGGTATATTGACCTTGATTTTATTGAGAGGAAATTGAAAGAAATCAGGGCCGCATTATTTCTAGCCCCTTAGACAAGGTATAGTGAATTTATGTGCATACCACTGAAGTTTGATTGCAAGAAAAAATAATGGAATAATAACTGCACTGTTCCAAGACCCCACAAAAGCTGTGGCAACTCTTCTGACGTCTGATTGTGAGGAAAACTAAAGAAATAATGACCACATGTCTCCAATCACCCAAACAAGGTATACTTACCTTCTATGAGTACCTCTGTCAGGGGCATATTTTAGACGAGGTGAGGACTAGTGCTGAGGCGTACAATAAACCAATATCCATATCCAATATTACTGACAGGTCTCCAGAAGCTCTGGGGACATAAATGTTCTGTGATGCAATTTAACCCTTTTTGAAAGATAAAGCCTTGTTAACTTTTTTTGTGCCTCTTTGCTATTACTGCTACATAGAACAATAATGCATGTCATTAAAAATATTGTGTATAAAAATCAATAATATTATTTTTCATATATGCATGCAAACATGCACATGGATAAATGCACACACAAACACTCACACATGCACTGGCACATGCACATACTGACACTTCATCTGACAAGAAAGTTTTATCACAGGACTCACGCACACACACAGACACACACACACACACACACACACACACACACACACACACACACACACACACACACACACAATGGAGGAAAATCAAAGAATGGAATTCCACCTATGGCATGGCTTTCAGGTGCAGAAATGGATCTTTTTTTTTTTTTTTTTTTTGGAGAGTTTAATTCAGGACAAGGATTTAGCTAACGGCAAGATAAAATTGCTTTTTGATTTGGTGCAATGAGTCCTAATTAATAACTTGTTATTCTTTGAAAGGAAGTTGTTTCAACAGATTCAAGTGTGGTGATGGGTGCAAGATTTGCACCCATGGATCTACTTCAGATAATCAAAAATCCAAAATGCCAACAACAAAAAGGCAAGACTTGAATCACAAAAATGAAAATACCAAACTGTGTAAATATTCATAGGGCAAGTAAACACTTGCCCAACACTACAGTAAAACACTCTAAAACCCACCTACATGGGGGGCTGCACCCCCACACCCCCAACTATATATAGCAAGTCTGGGATCACACTACACTAGGGAAAATGATTCCCCACATTGGGCAAGAGTTTACTTGCACTGGGAATACTTACACAGTTTGGCATTTTCCTTTTCGTGATTGTCATCTCTGCCTTTTTGGCTTCAATGTTTTGGATTTTCAATTATCAGAAGTAGACCAGCGTCCATATATGCCAACCTGGTACTCACTGAATGTGAAAAGAGATCTGCTTTTGTCCCCCCTTTTTTGACTATATGGCTGCTTATTACAGGTTTCTTGATGATATTGTAATTTTATAAAAAGGGGGATTGGAGTTTGATACCTGCATTTATGGACTATCTGAATAGTACCGCCACTTTCTTAAAATTCACTTATAAGATGCATTTATACCAGAGTGAATGTTTAGACATTTGTTTATACAAGGATCTGGTTAATCATTGTTTTGCCTCCACAATTTCAGAAAAAAAGACATATTCAAGTTCATTTCTGCATTTTGACAGTTGCCACATTATGTTTCAGAAAAGACAGAATTGTTAAAGAGCAGATGATTTGGTTGTCAAAATTTGTAAGTAATGATGAAATATTCTCTGGTGAAATGGACATCTTAATTAAAATATTTAAAGAGAGAGGTTATCCTTCAAATATGTTAAATAAAATAAAAAAAGAGATTTTCAAAACTAGAAGTATAAGATTTGTAGCAATTATTTAAAAAAGGGTTTGATACTGGGGTGACAAATATGAAATTGTTCTCATGTTCAAAAGTGGATAAAATGGGTGCCATGGTTATTTCTTACAATAATGAATCCATCACCATTGTAAAAACTCTTTGAAAAACATGAAATACTGTATTTATCCCTGAAGTAAGAGACCAGTTGGGTGGGTCTACACAGGCGTTTCTTGGTAGTGGTCAAAACATGATGGTGTGGCTGGAAAATAATAAGGAATTACAGGTTATAACCCTTAAATCTTAGATGAATAAATGCAGTACATGTAAATTTTGTAAGTTCATTATTAATGGAACATATGCAATGGTAGTGAAGTATGATAGGGCCATTGCTTGTCCGGGTCAAATTAATTGTAATAGTAAAATGGTGATTTATTTTCCTTCTTGCATAACATGCCAAGCATTTTATATAGAAAAAACAGCCATGAGAGTAATGGATCAGATTGGTGATCATGTGAGAGACATTAAACATTAGAAAGTAGCTAATACATTACATATGCATTCAAAGGAGTACATTGACTTTAAAAGCTTTTTATTTTTTGTGGTAGATATGATTATTCATAATGAGAAGGAGGGTGATGTCAAGAGCCTTTTAGAATATAAGGAAACTGTATGGCAGTTGAGTTAATGCTAAGGAAAATCTGGATCTTAATGAGCAATGTTCCATCCATGGTGTCTTGAAGCTTCAAGCAGGAATGATTTACGTGTGATTTTAATATGAAGTTTTATAAAAATGTTTTAAAACATGACAAAAAAATATGTATGTAGGTTTGTATATTGGAGTTTGATATGACAGTGTGTTTTTAAGAGAATATTAATTAGATTGCAACTGATTGATGCTGTTTATTTTATGGCTGCTGTTTAGGTTTGTTAATTGTTTGTAAGATATTTAAAAGAAAACAGTGTAAGAAACTTCTCTGTGTGGAAGATTTTAAAAGAAGTTAATGGTACAATTACATGGCTCTGATGAATCTTTGTTTGCATAAGGTGAAACAACTAAGTCTATTTTTAATTAAAGTTTAAATTAAACTGTTTATACCATTTTTGGCAGTTAAGTTTCCCGTTCCCATGCTGTTTTTGATTTTTATTGGTTAGTTCAGTTGATCACTTGCTGTAATGCTCTGTTCTCTAACATTAGCCCAGTGAAGGTATCCAATGCCAATATTTGCTTACCTGCCATACTATGTACACACACACACACACACACACACACACACACACACACACACACACACACACAATTGAGGAATGGAAGTCCACCTATGGTATGGCTTTGCAAAGTTGTAGGAAACCAGAACACCTAGATAAACAGAAATATAAGAAAGACAGTCAGACTTCACACAGAAAGAACCACAGCCTACAATTCAAACAGGGAACCAAGCAGCGTGCCACTCTGCCTATGATCAGTAACTCCCACACACCTCCAGAGACCAATAAAAATAACCACTTATTGAGTAAATTGTTGATGTCTGAGTATTATAGAAAGTGAAAAAATATGATCACCTTAATACTTATAAATACACTGCAAAATCCTTACAGCTGTATAAGCATAAACCAGAGGATTGATAGTTTTATACTGATTTTAATACATATAGTACATTGGTGATACTATAATGCAGTAGTATATCAGTGATTTTTAACAGTGATCAAACACCCGCAGTGTTGTCACTTTTATCAAAAGATGGCCTCTATACACATCAGTTCTAGCCATTTCCTTGCCTGTGTACACCATGGGTACCTGGGTGTGATAAAAATGTCCACAGTAAATATTACAACTTACTTTACAGAATTCAGACTAGTCCTGCAAAGCCAGACTAGTAACTACTTAACAAGATCATGACAGCATGGTAAGTAATTTTCTTATGTAGACAGCCTCTGCACCTACCCATAGTCTTATTGCTGACTGTGTACACCTCAGTTGCCTGAATGTTGTAAAATAATAATAATAATAATAATAATAATAATAATAATAATAATAATAATAACAGCAACAACAACCACACACACACACACACACACACACACACACACACACACACACACACACACACACACACACACACACGCACACAGTAATGCATCCCAAATTACTCCACAGAAATGCACACAAATCATGCAAGGCAAGACTGACTGCTTAAAGTGAAAAAACAAGAAGGTAAGTTACTTTCATTCACAGAAGGCTCCCACATCACCTGGGATTTATAGCTACTTTATTGCCTGTATAGATCTCAGATGTCCAATTATAATAAAATGGTCATAGTAATGTATATGACCTTTGTTTCACAAAAACAAAATCATTAGGGAAGTATTCCAACTTGATTAACACAAATCACCATTTTAACTATTTTCTTTTCTATGTTTCCTTCAGATGTCTGACAAAGAAAAATAAAGTGCCATAGTAATACATTTCAGCTCAGTTTCACACAGTTGCACACCATCCACATCAAGGTTCTCCAACTTTGTTTGGATAAGGCAAAAGTACTAAGTCTATTTTTAATTAAAGTTTGAAGTAAACTGTTTATACCATTTCAGCTGTTGTGTTTACAGTTCTCATGCTGTTTCTTATTTTTGTTGGCTCATCCAGTTGATCACCTGGTGGAGTGCTGTGGTTACTAGTTTTAACCAGCATTGGGATGGACCTACAGTTGGATAGAAATATGGTATCCTTACTGGGAGACTTAACTTTCTTGTTGCAGCAGGTATCCACCTACATACCTAATGATAGCAATATCATAAACAGAATGGGTATTCCTACAACATCTACACAAGTTAAAGATGCATAGTTTATTACCTGAAATGCTTTGGTTAATAGTAGCAGCTCCCTGAGTGGGTCTTTAAGAGCAGCTGGCTGCAAAACAGAAGAGAGGGATGGGGTTGACATCTCCTGGCTACATTCTCTGAAATTTGATTTCATTATACCAATGGAGGAGTCCAAAGATTGGGGAACTTTAACTTTACAGCTATAAACTTTTTAAAAAAATTCTGAACAGATACAGGGCCTTACAAATGGATAACATTTTTTGAGTGAGTATATTTTTTTAAATCAGCTCTCTAGAGGCCTTTGGGTCAGGAAGTGCTCAGATGGGATGGAAGATGGTTCAGTAATGCATAGTGAGCTGCTAGAGTTGTTTGACAGAATGGGCATGGAGTTAATGAGGATTTTGATTAAAGATAATGAGCATAAGGATCTCACATCTAACAATGAAATTAAGGTTTTGAATAACAGTGTTGTTAATGACATTTTATTTAGCTCATACCAGTTTAGTTATAACAAAATATTTAATATACGGGTATCTGTAGAAGGGCTTGGTCCCGAAAGCGCTCATTTCTGTGTTTTTATTGTGTTTCAAATAAAAGTTTTGAAGCTGTTTAGCATGGTGGCCAGTACCTGCTTTTTTCTTCTATGTTTGGAATTACAAAGGTTCACAAGAATGCCTGTAACCTACCCTTGAGACCTATAGTGATGGCACAGGGTTGAAGCCGGAATCCATAGTAGCTTTCATAAATTTTGATTGTAAGCATATTTTAAATTGTAAAAATCATATAATATGTGATTCATGGCACCTTTCAGAAATGGTAAAAAACTTTACAGTACAATGAAAACATTGTGTTTATAGACATAGATATTGAGAATTTATTTCAGTAATCCCTTATGATGAAGGAATGGAATTTTTGTTGGGAGTTTAATTCAGGACAGGGATTTAGCTAACAGTATGATATGATAAAGTTGCTTTTTGATTTGATGAAATTAGTCCTGGTTAATAACTTTTTTATTCTTTGAAAGGAAGTTGTTTCAGCAGATTTCAAGTGTGGCGATGGGTGCAAGATGTGCAACCATGGATCTACTTCAGATAATTGAAAATCAAAAATGCCCAAGATGAAAAGGCTAAGACAAGAATCACAAAAATGAAAATACCGAACTGTGTAAGTATTCAAAGGGCAAGTAAACACTTCCCCAACACTACTGTAAAACACACTGCATAATCTGTAACCCACCTAGGTGGGGGGGCTGCACCCACATCCCCCCAACTATGTATACCAACTCCAGGATTGCACTAAAGTAGGGAAAAGGACATGATGCCCCACATTGGGCAAGTGTTTACTTCACCTAGGAATACTTACCTAGTTCGACATTTTCATTTTCGTGATTGTCATCTCTGCCGTTTTGTCTTCAATGTATTGGATTTTTGATTATCTAAAGTAGACGTGTGCCCATATATGCTAAACTGGTACTCACTGAATATGAAAAGAGACCTGCTTTTGCCCCCCCCTCCTTCTTTTTTAATATATGACTGCTTATTACAGGTTTCTTGATGAAATTGTAATTTTATGAAAAGGGGATTAGCGTTTGGTACCTGAATTTATGGACTATCTAAATAGTACCGCCACTTTCTTAAAATTCACTTAGAAGTACCAGAATGGATGCTTAGATATTTGTTTATAATAAGATCTGATTAATCATTGTTTTGCCTTCACAATTTACAGAAAACAAGTCTTTTTTTAATTCATTTCTGCATTTTGACAGTTGCCACCCTATGTTTCAGAAAAGAGGGAATTGTTAAAGAGCAAATGATTCCTTTGTTAAAATTAGTAAGAGATGGTGAAATATTCACCGGTAAAATGGACAACTTAATTAAAATTCTTAAAGAGAGAAATATGTTAAATAAAATTAAAAAGGAGATTTTCAAGGCTAGAAGTATCAAATTTGTACCAATTATTAAAAAAGGGTTGGATACTCGGGTGACAAATACCAAATTGTCGACATGTTCAAAAGTGGAAAATATGAGTGCCGTGGTGATTCCTTACAATAATAATTCTGTCACCCTTGTAAAAACTCTTTGAAAAACATGAAATACTATATTTAACCCTGTAGAAAAAGACCAGTTGGGTGGGTGTCCGCATGGGATGGGAACATAAAAGGGTGACTGGAAAACAATAAGGAATTCCAAGTTGTAACACTTAAATCTCAGATGAATAAATGTGGGACATGTAAATTTTGTAAGCTCATAAATGATGGAACATATGCAGTAGTAGAGATGTATGATAGGGCCATTGATTGTCCAGATTGAATTAATTGTAATAGTAAAATGGTGATTTATTTGGCTTTTCATATGCATTCCCCTCAACCTCTTAGCTCAAGAAATCTGGACAAAGCATATCTATCTATCTAGATATCAGCGGCAGGTCCTTGAAAGACAAACTCTGTGAAAAAACTTTAATAACTTCAGATCAAAGACTAACATGTAGACAAAGCAAATGAAAAAGGTGGCAAGTACCCCCCCTTTACCGCCCAATTGGAGATCTGCACTATTGTGAGTAAATAGAAAGGGAAAGTACCCACTCCCTGATTTACAGTAAACTCCCACACAGCAATGCCAACATTCTACAATCAAAGCAGTCTATAAACAGTATGCCATGCTATCATTCTAAAGGGGTTTCTAAGGGGTTATTAAGAACTGAATCTAGATGATTATATATAGGTTAGTAATGCACATCATGTCATACTCTCAGATCTGTAGATGTTTGTGTCTGTGAGCCAGTACTGATTCATTGTGTGTGATGTTTTTTTTCTCCATGGTTGTGTGATTTGGATTTAGTATATATAGGTAAGGAGGTATGGGGAAGTAGGGTAGTATGCCTCCTGCAAAAAGATTTGTATGCTGTATTTGATTTTTAGAATGCTTTATATCAACTGTGATTCAAATGTATTTTCAGTAAATTGTGTACAGTGATTTCAGTCAAAAAAAGCATTTTTGTCAAATGTTTAAAAAAACTGCTGTTTGATCTTGCAATTAATTAACTAATTATGCAATGTATGACATCAGAATATGTTCACTATTTAAGCAATGTGCTGAAATGTTTATTTTATCTGAAGAAGTTTACAAAGTTTAATTTGCCAGCGAGAAAAGCCAGTAAAAAAAGCTAATTTACTAAAAGCAGTTGCCAGTGTGGTTTGTCTTCTTTTTTTGGATTTTATTAGTGTGTGAATTTCCTTTGTTGAGTTGTTTTATGGAAGACATATCCAGCACTGCTTCGCAGCTGCTGTTTGAAGATTTTCCTGCTTTGGGACCATCATTTACTTCTAGTGTTTCGAGCCTATGGAGACACCTATGGAGGGAACAGAAACTGCTCAGGTGTGTGTGTTAATTGGGGACTGAAGCAAACATGGCAAACTCGAGCCCTGGACCCCCAGTGAGATTTCTGCAATGGGCAAACTAACAGCCCTTTTAGAACTGCTGACACAGCGTGTGGATAAACTAGCTCACCAAGTCGCGGTGAGTCTCTCCTTCAGTGACGTCAGCATTAGCTCTTCACAAGCGCCTAACTGCTCTTTGCGGCCCAACAGAACTATTCATTCTGTAATAATGGAGCCTCAACGAGTGGTAATAACTGTAATTCAATGCCTGCTTTGAACAAAGAGGCTCGCGTTTTACAAGGAAATGGGTCTTCTAATCTTCCTTTCAGTCAAATATCTGATAGTGGCACGACCATAAGGAGATTGGAGAATGCTGCACAAATTAACCAAACAGGGTTGAATACCGGAGCCAGTGGCGCTAACAGTGAAAATATACTGTTCATAATTTACCCAGTCTTGATGACTGGCTTAAAGAACCTGAAAATGTTATCAATGGGCAGTATAATACTATGAACAATAGAATAAATGCCCGAATTACTTCTGATAAGAACGCTGCAGATATTTGTAGCAATTTGAAACTGTATGATGTTAAATTATTTAAATATAAAAAACTACAGATTGAAGTACAATACTTAGTTGAATGTACTAAGAGAAAACAGATACCAAAGGGGCTTCAACAATGGAAGTACCCCATGGGTGTAGTTATTAACTCCACATTCTACAAAACTTTAATCTGTATGTTTGATAGGCACAGCATTGAATATATTGAATGTTTAATTATTCATTACAATGAACAAATTGACACTCTGAAAAATGAACTTTCAGAACTTGATAGCACCATAAGAAATGATCCTGACTTCTCTAGATATAGGTTTGATTTTCAGAGAATATTTTCAAGTATGGAAAATGTTTTGGTGAAATTGCAAGAGAACAAGAGAAAGAAATTAAAAAGGGACCAGGATGCTTATGAGAAAGGTTCCCCCTATCCACCACCACCATCTGTAGGAAATAATATGGTACAATACAATACTAACCAGGGCAGTGTCACATTCTTTGATAAAACAAGTATTGATGATAGTAATAACTCAGTTCAAAATGATAACCCTACACCAGGTATTAGGAGAAGTGAACGCATCGCTAGTAAATCTAGAAAGCCATCTTCTAATAACCAATACAATGACAATGATGACTTCCTGGAAGAGGGGGAGGGTTTTCAGGTATCTTCGAGGACGAATCAGAATCCACAACAATATCAGAACAGGAAACAGGGGCAATGGAAGAAGAGGAAGAACAACAGGAGGAAACGTTAGGTCCTGAATTATTTTTAGGAATTAACAGGAAACCTTCAGTTTTATTTAATTCCACGGGTGATTTCAAAATTTTTAATTACTCTTCTTTTACACCTGGAATAGAGTTAATAGATGTCTTGGCTAAAGGCTTAACATTTGTTCCTTCCACCCATTTTAAGGTAGAAAAAGCCTTAGTGGATTTAAAAATCTTTACCAGGAAGTTAAACTTAAATTCTTTGTTTAACAACCAGTGTCCTTCAAATCCTTCCACTGATTTGAGGTTAGCAAGTGTTTACAACCCCATTTTGCACCCTACTTTGGCTTTATTTGAGAAAATTTGTGAAAATGACATCAGGAATTTAGCTGGAGCCTCTTTCAAACATAATGATGCAAATTTAACTAGTGAAGAAAGGGATGCCCTGGAATGTTTGAAGTTTACTGATGTTAGAATAATGAAACCGGACAAAGGTGGAGGGTTGGTGTTTATGGATAAAGTTGATTATTTAAACAGTATGAGTGAATTATTAGGGACTGATTTTTACTCAGAAGTATCTCTAAATGAAATGAATGGGGCAATGCGTAAAGTCTCTGGATTTATCAGGGACCTATTCATTGATGGCCGTATCGATATGGATACCTTTAGATACTTAAATATTTCTTTTCCCATGACTCCATGCCTGTTCGGACTACCCAAAATCCACAAAAATATCCAAAAACCTCCCTTTAGACCTATTATTGATGGCCGCCAATCAATCACTTTTGGCTGTGCGAAATATATTGATAATAGGTTACAAAAGGTTTTGAAAAGCGAACACCAAGTCTGTAAAGATTCCTGGGCTTTTTTGAAAGCTATTAATAGGATACCCTTTGATAAAGATAATCATTTTCTAACTATTGATGTCTGAGATTTGTACACACGTATACCTCATGACATCGGATGTGATTGGGTTAGAGAATTTTTATTGCATAAACAAGTAGACCATCAAGAAATAGAAAACATCATATATTTATTGGATGTAGTATTGGAAAATAATTACTTTCTCTTTAACAACAAAATTTATCTACAGAAATCTGGCGTAGCGATGGGTTCTCCATGTGGGGCAACCTTTGCCAATGTAGTAATGGCCTATTGGGAGAATAAGTTCCTATTTATTGACTCTGTTTTCATTCAAAATGCAATCTGGTATACCAGATATTTGGATGATATCTTTATCTTGTGGAGGGGGAATAAAACTTCAGCTGGGTCTCCACTTGAATCTATCGTTGTTAAGACTGATTTTCTAAAATTCACATGGGAATTTAGTTATGAGAACATCTCCTTTCTGGATGTCTCTTTGAGGAAGGATTTGTGTTCTAATTATATGAAATCCAGTATATTTAGGAAATCAACATACTCAAATTCCTTCCTTCATTTTTCAAGTTGCCATCCCTACCATCAGAAGAGAGGTATAATAAAGGGACAACTTGTAAGGGCATCCAGAATGACTAGTTTGGATTCAGAATTCCATGAGAAATGTCAAATTTTAAAGGGGATGTTCAGTAAAAGAGAGTATCCAGAAAATTTACTGAATGGATTAATACAGGAAGTCACCATGAAAAGATATAAAGGTGACTTCTCTCCCCTTTTAGTCATTGATAAACCAAATTCGGGTGTAGAATTTAGTAGTAATGAACATCCAGGTTCTGAATTGTGCACTCTGAGCACAATACATAATGAAGAAAAAAGAGCTGAGCCTGAATGTTTACTTTCTAACTTTGTTACTACTTTCTTTCAAGATGTGGGAAGTTTGAAACAGATCTTTAAGAAAAATTGGGCTTTCTTGATTAATGATGTTGACATCAATAAAATTATTGCACCAGAACTTAAATTCTCTTATAGACAGGGTTTAAACCTAAAAGAAATTTTAGAACAAGGAAGTACTTACATCTATAAACCCCATTGTGGAATGTACAAGTGTGAATGTTGTTCTTGGTGCAAGTATATCAAGACTGTCAGTTCTATTACAATACGGAAGCACAGGATTTATATTAATAATAAGTTTAATTGTAATTCTAAGGGGGTTATTTATTTAGGAATTTGTGCCCTATGTACATCATTTTACGTAGGCTAAACTGACAGAAGTTTTAAACACCATGTGCATGAACATATTTATGCCATTTATAAGCAGAATTCTTGTAATGCTCTGGCTAGGCATATTATACAGAACCCTGGCCATAATTTCCAATTTGTTATCATTGATTGTATTCAGGATACAGGGCGGGGGGGTCCATCCAGCCTGAAATTAGAGGAGAAAGAAATTTTATGGCAGCTTAAGCTTGATGCAAATTCACCACCAGGGCTGAATGAAATGATCTCAATTAAAAGCTTGCTTAAATTAAAAGCATTATATAGGTAGACATTACTACCATGTTTTTTACTTTATTAATGTATGTACACATTTAACATTTTTTTTATTAACAATATATATATATATATATATATATATATATATATATATATATATATGTTTAATATTTATGTAGTAAATACTCAACATTTTGGTCCTATATGAACATTTCTCTTTTAAAAAAACTGCTGTTTGATCTTGCAATTAATTAACTAATTATGCAATGTATGACATCAGAATATATTCACTATTTAAGCAATGTGCTGAAATGTTTATTTTATCTGAAGAAGTTTACAATTTGCCAGTAAACGAAAGCGCTAATTTACTAAAAGCAGTTGCCAGTGTGGTTTGTCTTCTTTTTTTTTGGATTTTTTTTTTGGATTTTATTAGTGTGTGAATTTCCTTTGTTGAGTCATTTTTGCCAAATGGCATAGAGCCATATATATATATATATATATATATATATATATATATATATATATATATATATATTTATATATGTGTGTATTTGTGTATATGTGTATATACATATATGTGTATATATATATATATATATATATATATATATATATATATATATATATATATATATATATATATATATAGAGAGAGAGAGAGAGAGATAGGTATACACACACACACACACACACACACACAGAGCTCTCTCTCTATATGTGTGTGTGTGTGTGTGTGTGTGTGTGTGTATGTACCTATATGTACACACTCACACATGCATATATATAAACATTTTACTCAAAATATTGCCAGCTGCTGCAGTGCTTTTCCAAAGCATCTGTCCACTTTTTCAATTACATATTCAGGCTTCTAACTCCTTACCTGTCCCATGAATCAGAGAGATCAAATTCACAGCCCTCCAGTAGTCCTCAAACCAGCATGATTACAGATGAAAGAAGTTACTAACTAAATAACTAATTAGAACAAAACTAAAATAAAACACTAAAAAGACTAAAATACACCTCACTAAACTATTAAAATGCATCACATACATGAACTGTCACTTCAGAAAAGAATATTAAAATATATCTCAAGTTTGTTACACACAAATGTGCATATACACACAAAGTAACTTACCTTATTGTTTCTTCATTTTAAGCAGTCAGGCTAGCTTTGTATGCCTTGTGGGTATGTGTGCGACGTGAATGGGAAAAATCCACTCAAACACCTGCTCATTGATATCTCTCTCCCCTGGAAACTATCTCAAGCCAAATTCAGTAAAAACTCAATCATATGATATAGCTCATACTAGCCAATTGGAAATGCTACTGTACCACAAAGTGCACAAAATGTTGATAGATTAAAGTACTTTCTCTGATAGTGCAAATAACTTTAATTTTACGACTCATGACTCTGCCACTCAACATAAAACTGGTTGGCTAAACCTCTGGTACAAATGCTTCTATATATGGCTCTATATGACGTGGTCGAAAGCTAATAATAGCGAACGACCACAACTTCGAAAACACCGGAACTCGAAGTTGCAATTGTGGGGGGCTGCACCTCCCATATCCCCCATTATCCCCTGCTAAATATATATATACCATCTCCAAGATCTCACTACAGTGAGGAAAGGGCAAATACCCCTATCTACATTGTAGTGCGACCCCACAATAACAACTTCGAGTTCCAGTGTTTTCGAAGTTGTGGCCATTTGCTATTATCAGCTTTTGACCATGTGATATAGACCCGCTGCATATTATATCCAAATGCAGAAGTTCAAGGAAACACTGCAGGCAATGTATATACAAAATTGTTTTTTTATTTTATATATCCAAACCTTAATTGAAAACAGCAGCTCTCATGTCTTTTTTTTTTTTTTTTTTTTTTTTTTTATGCACACAGAAAGTACCTTTCAGGTTTTCTCCAACACATATATGTGCTCCAGTAAACCCTTCCACCAAAAGGCTGCACATGAAAGAAAATTCGAGTACTGCATGACTCTTCCAGTCCCAGATTCCAGCTCTAAGTGTTAGAGATTTCCAGCAGGTGCACTTGTACAGAAGGTACCAATTAGGCCATTAAGGTCCACTCCTCCTGGGTCTTTAGACAAGCTCTTGCTTACCCCTCATTTGATCTTCTGCCTACTAAATTAACTACCTCTTATAAATGATAATAATTGTCAGTTATTGTCTTGTTAGTTAGCTAATACAGGTAAATATCTAACACTGTCGGATTTCCCACTCACAAAGTACTTTTAAAGGTGCATATATGTTTTGTTAAGAAAATATGTTAAGAATAATTAAGAATAATTACTGTCACAGCACAAAACCATGTGTTTTGTAGGCAACATGCTGAGTTGTTGGACCCAGATAACCCAATGGTATTTCAGGTGGTTAGTTCTCACAAGTGGTCACTGTAAATTGGAGGAGTTCTATGGATAGTGCTGATTGGAACAGCTTATTATTGACATCCATTTGCTTACACAGTCATTGTAGAGGGGTATGGTCAGTCATTAAGGTGAAATGAATGTCCAATAAATAGTAATCAAGGCAGAGAAGGTCTCTAAACCAGCTGTAATATAATGAATACACCTATATCTGTTTTAATAACTGGAAACAGGACATTTCCTTACTCTGAATTTTTTTTTCATTTTCTTGGTACACTTTCTACCATCATCACATTTCTCTTTCTGTATGTACAAAAATATTGAGTTTTTTTCCAATATTGGCCTGATGTAACTAATAAATGGCTGTTTTAAGACTCATTCATGACCTAGTCCTGATATTCCTTGTAAATAGTGTTACTACTCACAAACCTTTACTTTGAACATTATGTGCATTATTGGTAAATACTAATGTATTAGACATAGGAATTCTCCCATCTTTATTCCATTTAACAATGTTTGTTATTCCTCAAAATAATGGGTGTATTCTAATTTAGATTGTCCAAAAACATCATCACACTTTAGCCATTATTAGTTTTCATATCAAAACTACTAAACCGCTGATTATGTTGGCTTAAAAATGTTAATTAATAAATAATCTAGACATGATGGCCTTATCTTAATATCATTTGCATATTTTGTTATCCAAAATACTTATTTAATGGAAGAAAATAAATGAAAAAACAAGGGGCCAGATTCATTAATACCTACACTAAGCTTACACGATATGTATTCAAGAACATCCCTACCACTATTTTTGTGCCTTCTAGTCTCTCAGAAAGATTAATCTAAGTGTATATGTCATCTGCACTTTGTAGTAACATTTATGTATCCCTGTCAATATTTAAAGCTGCAAAAAAATCAGTAGGAAAGCTAAAATTAAGAGGAAGATGGTGGGACTTATGCCTGTGCTGTCTGTTTACTCAGAATCGTGTACACTTAGTGTAGGTGTTAATGAATCCCGGAGGAAAGTATATAAATATCTACATCTGTATCTATATCTATATTTGTCAATAATGGACTTAACTTTCCTGTTTTGTTGTTGACTATTGCTGTTGCTAACTACAGTGTGCATGGCTAAATATGTTTATTTATTTTGTATTTATTTATTACAATTGGTAATCAGTCCTTATAATCTTGTCAGCCATGACCTAGGCCCACTGGCAACAACTGTAATACCAGTTCAAAATAGAACAGTGGAACAGATGTCAAGATAATTCAGAACTTCTAAGATGATAAATGCAAATGAAAACAAGTTGCAAAACTTATACAGATATGAATAAATTTACATTCTCAAAAGTTGGTATACAAGATGATAATTGTACATTAAATATGCAAATAGAACATGGACCCATTTTAGACATATTTACAATATGTATATGTAGCATGCTATTTTGTGTTGTATGCTAGCATATGAAGAGCGAATGGTATTTTAATTAGTTTCACATTATACCAAGGTATGAACTGAGTTTTAGGACAGACTTTATTTCCTATGACAGCTGCCACCCTTAGCTTAGGTTCCTACCTCTTTGATGTGATATATGTCTAGACTACCCTTTTACTTTAAACAAGCTGTCTTCCTGTATATTTTGATACTGTCTAGAGTACCTTATTATCCAGTTTCAGATGGCAGATACTGCACTATAGCTGAGGTTAGGAGGCCAAGAATTTAGTATACATAAGTATGAGGGCATGTAGGGCTGCAGAGGTGTGGGAGTTGGAATCTTCCACATTAGCACTTTCATTAAAAACTTAATAAAGTTTACTGGCAGTCTTTTGGAGTTTGCTGGTGAATATTATAGTGCTAGCTGATTCTAACCTTCTACTGTTAGTAAAATACATAAAACAATGCTTATTGTGTTTATACTATCTATGGAGTTCAATAAAGCAATAATATTATTTCTGTTACTTTTGCTATCATGTCTTGGAAAGAAAACTTTGCAGATGGATAAAACTGTATCAACTGCAAGTCCCATAAGTGTTTTCAATGACTGAAAGGTCAATTAGTGTGTAAATTGATGTATTATTACAATGACACACACACACACACACACACACACACACACACACACACACACACACACACACACACACACACACACATCTATGTGTGTGTGTATGTGTATGTCCGAGTGTGTGTTTACAGTACATACTATCACATTTTCATGGTGCTGATTGGGTTTCACTAAGTCGGGAAAGATGAATTAAGGAAATGCCATAGGTGCATTTTGTTAAGTAGAAGAAGGTAAACAATATGATGAGACGTACTGTGTGTGCAGTTTTATTTGGGAAGAGGAAGAGCGATGATGCTAGTAAGTGTCTTCCACTGGAAACTGCTGCCAGTGCAGTTTATATGCAGTGATTCCATTCATTTGGAAGATGTATTTCTTTGTAAAGTTCTTGTGGAGTTGGTATATATAAATTTGCTTGGTGTGGAGGGCTTTTCCCACACTGAGTGTGGGTACAGTGCATGTCTCCTGCATAAAATGCTATGTTTTAATAGTAGGTCTGTGTTTTTTGTGGTTTTCAATGTTGGCAATATGTGTTGTCTGCATATTAAGTGTTTAACTATTTTTTTCAGTGCTTTGTTGCCATATGACTTTTTTTCTGAGTTTTTGATTTGCCTACTCAGACAGACAGACAGACACGCGCACGCATGCACACACACACACGCACGCACACACACACACACACACACACACACACACACACACACACACACACACACACACACACACACACACACACACACACACACACACACACACACACACACACACACACACACACACACACAAACATACTTCAAAATATTGCATGGACTATTATCTCATCCAGACACACAGAAACAACATATTTCACATAAAAATGTTAAACCCGCACTCTGATGTGATCAAAATGAACTTTTAATCCCCTGTGCAGATAGAAAAGCAAGATAAATTGGTTTCACTTATGGAAGCTTCATCAGTATATCTAGACATAATGGATTCTTTAATATTTCCCTGAATATTTTTTGGTTTGTGGTGTGAAATTTGAATGCAGTGATAAATAATAATGTAAAAGCCAAAGGATGCATCCTTAGCAGTTTTTTTGATCATTATAGATTTTGTCCCAATCTGTCTCTGAAGGTATTTAGTTTATAGTTGTGTAATTCTCACTGAAGAACAAAGAGAAAGTTGGCTTTTTTTTATTGAGCTGCTTCCTAACGCTGACTGTAATATAATACTGTCAGGATCAGTGTTAATCAAAAAGGGAGGCATTAGGTAGTAGAGAAAGAAGATATTATGACTATTAACAAAAAGCTTATCGATGCCAGAAGTAGAGCTCCTTGTGGAATTTAAGGCTATTAGCTTAATGTTAAATTCTAGTACACACATACACACACACACACACACACATATATATATATATATATATATATATATATATATATATATATATATATATATATATATATGGGTCTGTGAAGACTGGTAGAGATGGGTGAAGGCTGCCAGCCTAGTCAAATAGAATTTGGTACACAATTCTATTATTTGTAAATACTGTGAATGTTGAACTTAAAATAATGTGGCAACATTGCCATCTGCTGTAAAGAAAGCTAAGTCAAGCATTTCTTGTTGGTCCTTTGAAATTAAAATTATTTCATCACTGCCTTTGATGTTTTACAAGTCGGCTCCAGTCCAGCTAGATGAAGGCTTCCTGCCTATTATTTTAAGGTAAAAGTTAATGATCAGAATTTACATGTGGAATGTCTTTTATTGCTCTAAGTGTAAAAAATGTACATGCAGTTTCCGTGTAGTCTGGGAACCAGGAAGGTGTAAAAGATGATGTGATGTTTAGCAGAACTGCAGTTTCAATTTAAATAGTGAGAACCAGAGATTATTGAGCATTTTTATCTTGGGCATTCAACTCATCAGCACTGACTGTGTCTTAATTAAGTTATCTTAGAAATGTCCACACACACGCAATAAGGTTGTTGATCGAGTAAAATGACCCCAAAGGAAACAGCAGCATACAACAACACACAAAACTTCAGGGATCATAAACAATGTAGAAGAAAGGCAGTATTAATTCATAAAATCCAAGCACTTTATTCGGTAAGTGCTTTCATGGGAATGACTCCCACTTCTTCAGACCATTCAATAAAATACATTTCAAAGCAAACCACTTATATAACAACAGCATAATTTACTACCAATTAAGTCAGAACCACACCTTTTCTCACTCTTAAAGTGATAAACATACCCAGGTATATTTAAACTAAAACTGCATTCATATAACATCTCAAACAACAAATATAAAACACATATAATCTATATATATAAACTACGTATAAATATAAGATATATATAATTTCTCATGTTTTATAAAACAACATGTATTGTCACAAATTCACAAAAATCCTCACATATTAAAAAGCATATATAAATAAATCAATAAATAAGATCTATAATGTTAGTGGAATGTGTAAATGTATATAAACCATAAAAATACTACTCAAATTCTACACTAACAATTAAATAACAATATAATACATAACCTACTATTTATGAATGCTTATATTCTTCATATTTATTAATAAGTAGTTTATGAGGAACATATAAGTGTGTATAAGTCATACAAGTACTGCTAAAATTCTACACTAACATTTAAATAACAGTATAATGCATAACCTACTATTTATGAATGCTTTTGTTCTTCAAAGTGGGCTTCAGGGGAACTCTATCATTAATGCCACCAGCCCTGTCAGCCTGCAGTGGAATGATCCATCTCACTTCTGAAGTCTCAGTTCTATTGTCGATGCCCCCCCACTTTCATTCTCATTCACTATTTCTATAACCATAAACTTGAAAGAGTGAATTTCTCCCTTTTCCTGTATATGTCTAGCTAGGGCATTGGTTTTGTCCTTATTTCTAATAGCCAAAAGGTGCTCTCTTATTCTGTATCTAAATTCTCTATTTGTTTTTCCTACATAGTAGCCTGAACATAGGTTCATAGGTGGGTACTAGGCTATCTGCCTGAAGGCATTTATAAGCCTAGCCAGAATGTGTTGTCTTTCACCACCCCCTTAGATTAGTTCCCTGTGCCTCTGTCCAGCAGATCCACTGAAGTGATCACCGAGATAAACTTTCTGTTTCCCATCCAGTCATCAAGGTTTCTTTTGAAGAGTGTTAGTGAGGAGCTCTGCCTAATAAAGATTGGGATCTTGTTTCAAAGGATGGGAAGTCTCTTGGACAGGAATCTATCCCTCCAGCATGTCCTATTTATTATTGTGGTTCGGTTTAGATCCCTAGAGCATGTGGCTCGAGGGTATAAGGTTTTCTTTAGCTGGAGCATGTCCATCAGTTCTGGGTTGGACATGGCCTTGTATGTCAGGCAGAGATCACCTCTGATTTGGCGGTATGCAACCGAGTACAACATTTCTTCAGTCGAGCTGCATAGGGCATCTATTTGAGGCCATTGATCCTCTTGGTGAGGTACTTCTGTGCTCTTTCCAGCTGTTGCAGGTGTCTTCCAAGGTACATCCCAAATGGGGTATTGTACTCTATGATGGGTCTGATGAGTAGAGGGGCACAATGACCTCTTTTGATCTGGATGCGAACCCTTTTGTGATTAGGTGGGCCATGTAGAAGGATTTTCTAACCACTTTGGCAATATGATTATCAAAGGTGAGATTACTATCTACTTGGGTCCCCAGATCCCTTATTACGTCTTCGGTATTTAGGGGACTACCAAGTGGTAGTTTGTCGGTACTTTGTTTTTTTCAAAGGGGATGACTATGCACTTTTTGGCATTTAGCTTGAGGCCATGATTTTGACACCAAATATCCGTCTCAGTGAGACTCTTTTGGAGGATGTCTGTGTCAGCTGGATAGTCAGTTATTGCCCATAGTTTGCAGTCATCTGCGAACTTGATCAGCCATAGTCCTCCTGTGCTTGCCTGTACCTCTGAGAAGTATATGCCAAACAGGAGGGCTCCTAGGACTGAGCCCTGGGGAACGCCACTTGTAAGCGGTTTAGAGTCGGACCTAACTCCCGCAACTCTCACCATGTGTGTTCTGTCCGTGAGCCAGTTGGCAACCCATCTTGTGATGTAGGGATTTATGTTCAGGCTGGTGAGCTTGTCTATAATACCAGAATGGGGAATGGTGTTGAAGGCCTTAGGGAGGCCTAGGTAGGCTGTGTGTACCACCTTTCCCTTGTCTATAGCCTTAGTAACTGTCTCAAAGAAATCCACGAGGTTTAGGAGGCATGATCTGCTCTTAACAAAGCAAAAGTGGGTAGGGTCCAGTGTTTGGAGGTTTCCAATGTCTCTGTTAATGAGTTCCATGATGATGCGCTCCATAGCCTTGCAGACCAAGCTAGTCAGGCTTATAGGGCAATAGTTCTGAGGGTCTGTTGTGGCTCCACCTTTGTGGAGTGGAATAACCATTGCTGTGCGCCACTCTATGGGTATGTAGCCTGTGTAGAGGCTGAGTTTGAACAGTGTGTTTAGCTGAGGGGTTAGTTCATCTTTGAGCTTATGTAGGACGCAGCCTGGGACACCGTCTGGTCCCATTGATGCTGTGTTTTTGGCTTTCGAGAGGGCTGTTTTAACCTGAGTGTCTGTGATTTCAGGGACGCTACATTCTTCTGGTATGGTTATGGGCCCTTTTGGGGGTGAGAGGGGGGGGGTGAAGTTTGCGCTGAACCTGTCTGCCAAGATATTGGCGATATCAGTCGGTTCAGTGTATTTTGTGTTATTCTGCCCTAACTCCGAGCAGATCTGAGCATTGTCACTTAGATTCTTGACATAGCTAAATAATGCATTGTGGTTATCTTTGGAGTCCTTGACAATTTTTCTTTCAAAGCTAGCCTTGGATGATTTTATGAGGGATCGTAGTTTCTTGCTGATACTGATCAGGGATGTCTTCCCTTCTTGGGATTTTACTCTTTTCTGTACTAGTTTCCTCCTTCTGTTGTATAACTTGTTTATGGCAGGAGTCCACCAGATTGGTTTCCTTTTCTTGGAGGAGTGAGTCTTGGTTTTGCTTGGGATGGCACGATCCATGCATTCTTGTAGCTGCCTGTAGAATGCATTAGTATAGGATTTTGCAGTTTGGAAAGTGTTATCCTTCAGCATGGGGGCTTTGAAACTTTGCACCTCAGTCTTAAGTAAATTGAAGTTTGCTTTTAAAAAGTTTTTCACGGTGGTTTTCTTATCAGGGGGTGGGGGCGGAATATGGATATCCAAAGTGATATGTTTATGGTCAGATCTAACCAGCGAGGGGTTGACCTCTGGTGTGGAACACCGGTCGCCCATGTTGGTGATGACCAGGTCCAATATGTTGTCACTTCTGGTGGCAGTGTTGACCAGTTGAACCAGGGCGTTTGAGTTTATAAATTCTAGGAAAAGTTGGGCAAAAAAGTTAGTACTTGAGTAGATCTCCCAGTTAATGTTTGGGTAATTGAAATCACCCAATATTAGGGTGTTTTGGTAGGACCTTTATGTTTCGCAGTGTTTCCAGAAACACAGAATGGGGGTCCTGGGACATGGTGGGTGATCTGTAGCAAGCTACAATTTGAATTGCTGTTTTGCCCATTGTTAGTTGCACGTGGATGATCTCTGAAGCATCGTGCTGTGCCTCTACCCTGGAGGTGTGGGTATCCTTGATGAATATGGATACACCCCCACCTTTTGTATTTCGGTTTGGGTTCTGTGACTGAAATGTATGGTATGAGTTGTAGCCTGGTAGTGCTGGGGTGCTCTCTGTAGCCTTAAACCAGGTTTCTGTTACTGCTCATATGTCGATTTTCTCCATACTGATGAGTGCCTCGAGTGCATGCATTTTGATGTTTAAACTTCTGGCATCGAGTAGCATTACCCTCAGTTTTTTGTTACTTGTGCTATTTACAGTGGTGGGCTTGTCTTTTGAGCTTTGCCTAAAAAAGGCACTATGGGGGTGGCAAGAGCCTTGGCCAGTATTCTAAAGCCTAAGGGTGGCAGGTGCAAGCCATCTCTAGCGAAGCAGCGTGGCTTGTCGAGCATGTCATCCCAGTTCAGACACTGGATCTCCTTTAAATGACACCAGAAACTTAGCCAATTGTTGAAATCAAGAATTCTTTCTTTATACTGTAGTATCATTCTTGGTGAGAGCAGGATGCTACCCAGGGCTAGGGTCATACCAGCCTGGGCTATGTAATCAGAGAGCTCTTCCATGTCTCTTTTCATGTAGTCCAGGGAGGTACGGATCAGGTTATTCACACCAACATGGACAATGACAGAGTCATATTTGTACTTGTTCTGGGATCTGGAGACCTGAGTGCTTGTGTTATGTGGTGGATCCTAGCACCCAACATGCAGCTAACAGTAACCTTCTCCTTATTCAGCCTAGTGAGTGGGACGTCAGTGTGCCTGACTATAGAGTCACCTATTATTAGTATGTTGGGTATGTTATTTTGCATTAAGGGCTGTGAATGCATGGCACACTGGTTTTGTGAAGTATGTGTTTCATGGTTTGTGTTGGGAGGTGGAGATTGCTTGGATGTTTGCTTTGGAGGACTCTGTTGGTTTTGCAGATTTTTATTTAGAGCCTCCTAGTATGTTTTCATGTATTTATGTGTGTTTTTTGCCGGTGCTGGTATAATGGGTCTATGTAAGACTGGTGGTATGAAGCAAGTATTTCCCTTCTCCTCTTGACTGTCTGATCCAGTCTTGGGTTGAGAGAGCTTATCCTCTAGTTTGACTGTATAACTGCATCTCTTGCATGTATTAGTGTTTGGTGGTAGGAGGACGGGGTTGTCTGTGTACATCAGGCAGTTGTAACATTGCCTCAAAATGCCCAGATTCACCAGTTGGACTGAAGAGTACACCTGAAACTGCCCTTTAGACATGCCTGGATAGGTACAGTGAAATGTTTTACTGGATGGCTGGTAAGGTCGAATTGAGAGCCTTGTCCTTCTGTGCAGTACAGGAGGGTCTAGTGCTAGGATTTATAAGTGCTTGCTATAAGTTTTGAGCAAGTGCTGGGCTGAGAAATGAATGGCTTGAGTGCTTAAGTTGAAAGTTTGTCTAATTCCAAGGGAAAAATTGAAGAGGAGACATTGTGGAGCCGGGAATAGTTTTACCCTAGCTAACCAGCCGGCGCGCAAAACCGGGCACATACGGTATTTATAGCAGGGGAAATGAAAGAGATAGAAATTAGCCCAAAATGGCCAATAAACTACAAATTTATGGGCTGAAACCACTCCTCCAGGGACAGATTGGCTGCTCAAAGCTCCCCTCTCTCACAGGTGAACAGAGAAACTTCCTTCTATCCAAGTAAGGTATGGTCAAACACAGATTTGTAACACAGCCCTGAATTCAGCACTAACCTGAAAACTGGACTATACTAGCTTATAAAGGTAGGAAACAAGTATATATATATATATATATATATATATATATATATATATATATATATATATATATATATATATATATCTATATATAGGTTGGTACTGGGCTGACCTTTTTTTTGTTCTGGATGGGGACACAACAGGAATTGCTGACATTCCATGATGAGTTGAATAGGAGTACTTCCTTCCTAAACTTTGAGTTGAAATTCTCACATAATATTATAGCAATAACCCACGCCTGGGTGTGGGTAATGCTAAATTTACCCACGGTTGGCGTGGTTTGGTACCCAGAAGTGGTTATTGCTATTATATGACATTATTTAAGAAAAGAAACTGTTACTTTTCTTAAATAATGGCATAGTATAATGCCTGTTTACTGCCCTTCCGCAGATGTCTGGCATCGCGGCAGTTCTGATGTACTGCGCCTGCGCAGTACATCGAGAAGCAACGGAGAAAGCAAGATCTCCGTTGCTTTTTAGTGTCTCGCTATGTTAAATGAGTTTAACATAGGAGACAGTTTTAAAATAAGCAACGGACATCTCCGTTGCTTATTTTAACTGTCTCGCTATGTTAAACTCATTTAACATAGATTAAAAAGCAACGGAGATCTTGCTTTCTCGTTTTTAACAACTGCCTTCGCTATGTTAAATGGGTTTAACATAGACAGCTTTAAAATAAGCAACGGAGATCTCCGTTGCTTATTTTACTGTCATATGTTAAACCCATTTAATAGCGCGAGACAGTGTTTAAAAACGAGTTATACTAATGGAAAAAAGTCCGGGCGACCGGACCTTTTTCCATTAGTATAACTCGATTTACAACGGGCACGCTGGCCAATCAGCGTGCACGTTTTGGGGGGATCATGGTATAATATTGATTTTCTTGATGTCAGGGTATATAGATATCTAAGAGGGGAATGGTCCACGAAGGTTTATAGGAAAAGTTGTCACAGGAATACATTTGTATAAATCCCCAATATATATTTAAAAACGTAGTAAAGGGACAAGCCTTAAGAGTATCCAGATCGACAGCAGAGGAAGACACATTTCAAGAGGAAGTGAATGAACTTTGTATAAGGTTCAGAAAAAGAGGATATAAGGATAATGACATCAGAGGTACAGTTAATGAGATCCAAATATTGAGAAATACAAGTGGGAAACCATACTTCTCACATAGAGAAGAGACACAATTTGTATCAAATGATCCCTGTTCGGAATAGAATGAGAATATCTACTAGTTATACTAGCAATGTTAATGTTATGAAAGATGTGATAAGGAAGTATTGGCCAGTATTGACGCACGAACCCCGAATTAGGGAAATTGTAGGGCATGAACCCAGCTTCCTATTTAGAAATAAGAAATCCTTAAAAAGATTACCATGTTACGGGCCCAAAATGAATGGATCTATAGGGGAATATCAAGGAACTATATCATGTAAAAATTGTAATCAATGTGAATGAATAGATACCACTAATAAATTTAAACATCTTGATACAAATGGGGAATATACATTTAGGGTTACAGCTAATTGTTATACTAAGAACATTGTATACTTAGCAATTTGTGGCTTATGTTCAGGCTACTATGCAGGAAAAACGAATAGAGAATTGGCAAATTTTTATGGATGCTGGAAGGAAACCAGGACTGAACGATTACCTTACTATTAAACCTATATTAGAATTATGTTAGCTTGACATGGGATTGATTTATATTACAGTATTTACTATGACCGATAACTTTAGGGTCTTGTTTTTGGTTAACTTCAGATAGCCAGTTTTATCAGTTGTAGTTCTTATTAAGTATATTCCATGCCTTATTATTTTTTATCAAATTGCACATTTTTTATCAAATTGCACATGTTTGTATTTTATGTACTTATATTTTTTAACAATATGGACATCTTTAAATTATAGTGATGTTAAACAAATGGGTGTTGTAATATATAGTATTTATTTTAAACTATTCAGCATAGATTTATTATTTTTATTATTTTTTGTATGAGTTGTTGATATTTATGATCTACAGATTGCATTAGTTGACAGATTTAGTGCTGTAAACTAGCGATTATTTTAACATTAGTTGAGTGATGTTGCTTTAACACTATGATTAAGAAGGCGGAATTTGGCACCAAAAAGTTTTTAAATGTACTGTTAAGCTAGTTCAATTGGCATTCTGATGAAGTCCACATCAGTGGATGAAAGCGCTTAATGTGATTTTTTATACTCATTATTTCATGGTCCATTAAAGACGTTTGTTACTTTTTCTTCGGTTTTCTTTTATTGTGCATCCATTTGGTGATTCCAGCTTACTGGTGTTTTTGAATAGAGAATTTCGATAGAGAATAATAGATCACCTTTTGGCTATTAGGAATATGGACAAAACCAATGCCCTAGCTAGGCATATACAGGAAAAGGGAGAAACTCACTATTTCAAATTTATGGTTATAGAAATAGTGAATAAGAATGAAAGATGGGGGGACATCAACAATAGAACTGAGACTTTAGAAGTGAGATGGATCATTCGATTGCAGGCTGACAAGGGTAGTGGCCTTAATGATAGAGTTCCCCTGAAGTCCATTTTGAAGAACAGAAACATTCATAAATAGTAGGTTATGTATTATACTGTTATTTAAATGTTAGTGTAGAATTTAGCAGTACCTGTATGGCTTATACACACTTACATGTTCCTCATAAACTACTTATTAATAAATATGAAGAATAGAAGGATTCATAAATAGTAGGTTATGTATTATATTGTTATTTAATTGTTAGTGTAGAATTTTAGTAGTATTTGTATGGTTTATATACATTTACACATTCCACTAACATTTATAGATATTATTTATTGATTTATTTATATATGCTTTTTAATATGTGAGAATTTTTGTGAATTTGTGACAATATATGTTGTTTTATAAAATATGAGAAATTATATATATCTTATATTTATACGTAGTTTATATGTATAGTTTATATATGTTTTATATATGTTTTTTGAGATGTTATATGAACGCAGTTTTAGCTTAAATATACCTGGGTATGTTTATCACTTTAAGAATGGGAAAAGGTGTGGTTCTGATTTAATTGGTAGTAAATTATGCTGTTCTTATATAAGTAGATTGCTTTGAAATGTATTTTATAAAATGGTCTGAAGAAGTGGGAGCCATTCCCATGAAAGAGCTTACCGAATAAAGTGCTTTGATTTTATGAATTAATACTGCTTTTCTTCTACATTGTTTATGATCCCTGAAGTTTTGTGTGTTGTTATCTTAGAAGTGTGTTTTCTTGTAGAAATAGCTAGGACTATAAAGATTAGACTAAGTGTTTTTCTGTTATGTCAGAACTGTACTATTGAATTATTTTAAGTTTCTGTGTGATCTCTGAACTCCTGAATATCACTGTGGTGTAGTAGTATTGTCTTGTGTTTTTAGTATTTATTATTAAATATTTTTAAACCCTTTTCAACTGTGGCTGGTTTATGTAGAGATAATTTAAGATCTAGAGTACATCACATGATTATAAGTGATCCTGTAATAAGCCCTTCCAATAAGCCTTGATTGCTTAATTACACTACTATTGGATAATAATATTGCACAATAATAATTGGACTCCCTTTTAAGGGCCTTTGGGTAGCTGAAAATTATTAGCTGGTGGTGGCAGGAATTACTACTGTATAGTTTGGGCATAGGGACACAGCTGGAGAATCTGTCAGCCTTTCCCACGAGTGTCTATGAAGTTGTATAAATACTTATCTCAGAATATGTGCGTGTGTCAGCTACTTGGGCAGGGACATGAAGCACTGGTTGGACAGAGAGGGTACTGGAGGTTAGCTTGCCAGCTAGGCTGAGATCTGGACCTTATAGCTGTGCCAGTGGGGAGTCTTACTGGGGACTTTGGGAGCAAGGGAGCAACCAGACCTGGACTGACTGTGATCTCTGTGTGCTCTTAAGGGAAATGTCACTTTACTGTGTGTATTTGTTATCCGTTCTCCTATATGAGATGCCCTCTTTGGTGTTAGTGGTGAGGATTGAGGCTCCTTGATTGCTGAGCCAGGGCTTGGGCATCACATCTTAATTGGTGGCAGTGGTTGGGATATCCACTTCACATATTAACTGGTTTGCAGTGATGGGATGCACTTCACATATTAATTGGCGGGCATTAGTGGAATATCCACATCACATATTATATAGTTGTCAAATACTAATTGACTTATAGTGGTATGAGTAGAGTGATTCCTGTAGCTTATGTACAGTGATATCTGAATGTGCTTTCTACTCGAAAACAGCCACACAGTGAATGCTCATAATTCAGATCACAATTGTTTTATTTCTTTTGTTAGCTTAGTTAGTCAGGGTGAGCAGGCAGCATGTCAGCAGAAGAGTATGGAAAGTTGACAAGGAGCCAGCTAGTGGAGATGTGCCAGGCTACGGGACTTGTGCATGGAAACCTGACTAAGGCAGAACTGATTGCAGCCTTGGTTACAGCTGCATCAGAAAACAGCATCCAGGAGGACAATCAGACTGGCAGTGGAGATACAATATCCTCAGAGAATGGACAACTCAACCTTTCTGTTAAAGGACAGTCAGACTGGCAGTGGAGATACAATATCCTCGGAGAATGGACAGCTCAACCTTTCTGCAGTGGACATAAAAATCCAGCTGGAGCTAAAGAGACTTGAGTTGGAGGCCAGACGTTTGGAGATAGAAGCTGAAGAAAAGGAGTGTCAGAGGAGGCATGAGAGGGAAATGATGACTTTTCGCCAGAGTCATGGAGTAATGGGGAAGGGAGTAATTGGACCCCAGAAGCACACAGGTCAGTAAATTTCTTCTGTAATTTAAAGAGGGGATAATTTTGATAGTTTCATTCATATGTTTGAGAGAGTATGCAAACAGTAAAGTGTTGACTGAAGGCTCTGGGTATGGTTCCTGACCCCCTTACTCCATGGGGAAGCTGTAACTTTTCTGTCAAAAATGCCTGACGCTGTCTATTTTGATTGTACTACTGTAAAAAATGTCTTTTAGAATATTTTAAGCTAACACCTGAAATGTATAGGAAAAAGTTTGTAAGCATATATGCAAGGCAGATGAAAGTGTGTGTGAATATGTTACTGAACTGAACACTTATTTTCATAGCTGGGTGAGTGGATGTCAGGTCACCACTTCTGAAGGGCTGGTAGACCTTTCTGTGAGGGAACAAGCCCTTAGCTCTTTGCCTGAATATATGAGGATCTGGTTAGTTGATAAACAATGTGCTACTTCAGATGAGTTGGGGAAGAAGGGAGACCTATACCTGGCCAGCAGGGCAGCCCTGCTCAGGAAGGGGACCCCCCAGTACTGCTCATGGATCTAAAGGAACCCATGGTGGGCAGCACAGACTGCCACAACAGAATCTGCCAGTAGCAGGAGAAGTCACTAGTCCAGGTACACATCCAGGAGATAGGGTTAATTGTTTAGAATGCAAACAGTGGGGCCATGTGGCATACAGGTGTCCACGGAGGCAAGGCGGGGAACCAAAGGTGAGGGAGCCAGTAAGTGGGAAAGACAAAATGCCAATAGTAGGTTGTCTTGAGACAACAGGGGTACTAAACTGCCATCCTGCAGATGTCCTGAGAGGGAAGGATTTGGATGAGGCAGTACCATGTGCTTATGCAGTTACATGTGGTCAGGCTAGGAGACAAGCATGTGGGTCTGGTAGCCTGGGGGAGACCCAGACAGACTGCATACTTGCAGCCAGGACTGGTGAGGTGGATATTTCAGGGAGTGAGCTACCCTGTAGCAGTGAGACTGAAAGTGAGCCACAGCTGCTTGTGGGTACCGATGGTCCCTTGGACAGGCTAACTGCAAAGGTAGAGGTGAGTAGTACCCAGGCTGACAGTGATGCAACACTGTCAGAGGATGACAGACTTCCTGTAGAAGGGGAGCTGGGAAGGGTTACAAGGAGAGAGTTGAGATAGGCTCAGCTCTCAGACCCTACATTGCAAGGCCTGAGGCAGGTAGCTACGGAGGCACCTGATTCTCAGGGAAAGGGGGATCTGTATACTGGGACAAAGGGTTACTGTACAGAGAGTAGACCCCTGAGGAAGGGCTAGAAGGTGAGAAAGAACAGCAGTTGGTAGTCCCTAGAGCCTACCATCTGGGGCTTCTAGCCATAGCCCATGATATTCCCTTTGCAGGTCATATGGGTATAAAATGTACAAAGAGGCATATTATGCAGAACTTATATTGGCCTGGAATTTCCAGAGATGTAACAGGGTACTGCAGGACCTGTGAGCAGTGCCAAAAGGTAGGCAAGGCAGGACACAAGGTGAGAGCTCCTTTAATGCCTTTGCCTATGATTGAGGAGCCATTTCGGAGGGTAACTATGGATATTGTGGGTCCTCTGAGTACACCAGGTTCCACAGGGAAAATGTATATCTTAGTGCTAGTGGATTATGCTAAGAGATACCCTAAGGCAGTGGCTTTGTCCTCCATTGAAGCAGAGAAGGTGGCAAATGCTTTGTTAGAGATTTTCAGCAGGGTGGGTTTCCCAAAAGAAATACTGTCTGACAGAGGTGCCGATTTGATGTCAGACCTGCTGGCTTGTCTGTGGATGTCCTGTGGGGTGAACCACATGAAGGCCACCCCCACCATCCCTAGTTTAATGGTCTTGTTGAGAAGTTTAACTCTACAATCAAGTCCATGCTATGGGCATTTGCAGATTAATTTAAGAGGGAGTGGGACAAATATTTGCCCCATCTGTTGTTTGCTTATAAAGAGGTTCCCCAGGAATCCACAGGTTTTTCACCCTTTGAGTTGCTGTATGGGCATAGGGTGAGGGTACCTTTAGATTTAATTAGAGATGAGTGGGAAGGTGAGTGTGAGTCTCACAAGGAGTCTGTTGTGGCATATATCCTAAACCTCAGAACAAGGCTCAGAGAACTCTTGGCTTGGCCAAAGAGAACCTGGCAGAAGCCCAACAACAGAAAAAGGTGTGGTATGACAAGAATGCTCGAGCTAGAGAGTATGCTGTGGGGCAGCAGGTAATGGTTCTCATTCCTGTCAGACACAACAAGCTGCAAGCAGCTTGGGAGGGACCATACAAGGTGGTAAGAAAGGTAAGTGATGCTAACTACGTGGCGGAACTGCTAGGGAGACGGCAGAGGCACAGATTGTACCATGTTAACATGATGAAACCTTACCATGATAGGGAAGCCCTTGTGCTGAGCATTTGCAGTGGATGGCAGGAGGAGTCTGAGGGAGATCTGGGGACTGATCTCCTCAGTGAGGCTCAGGCTGACACCTCAGTGGAAGGGGTAGCAATGTCCCAACAGGTATTTCCTACCCAGGTTCGAGAAATACGAGCAGTGTTGCAGGAATTTGGGGATATGTTCACTGGGAAACCAGGGTGCATCCATCTGGTGCAGCACCAGGTGGATACAGGACCCCAAAGGCTTATTAGGCAGGCCCCTTATAGGGTGCCTGAGAGTGTCAGACAGACTCTGAAGGAAGAGGTACAGGAGATGTTAGAACTAGGGGTGATTCAAGAGTTCAACAGTCCCTGGGCCTCCCCAGTGGTGCTGGTGCCAAAGAAGGATGTCAATACCAGGTTTTGTGTGGACTACAGGAAATTATATAGTCACACAGAGTCGGATGCTTACCCCATAACTCAGATAGATGAGGCCGTAGAGCAGCTGGGTGGGCCTAAGTTTCTTACAACCATTGATCTTACCTAGGGTTACTGGCAGGTGCCCTTGACTCCCAGTGCTAGAGAAAAGTCAGCCTTTGTGTCTCCTTTTTGGCTTGTATGAGTTCACAAAGGTGCCCTTTGGGTTGAAGAATGCCCCAGCGACTTTCCAGAGGCTGGTAGATCATATCCTATTAGGAGCTGGAGGGTTTTCCTTTGCTTACCTAGATGATATTGCCAACTACAGCCATTCCTGGCCAGAGCAGCTTCAGCATGTCAGGGAGGTGCTGGGCAGACTACAGAGGGCAGGGTTGACAATTAAGCCGAGCAAATGTCGGGTGGGTATGGCAGAGGTATCCTACTAGGACATAGAGTGGGGAGTGGTAAGGTAAGGCCAGAACCTGTCAAAGTGGAAGTCATTCAGGCATGGCCTGCACCTGTTACCAAAAAGCAGATGAGGGCATTTTTAGGGACAGCAGGGTACTACAGAAAGTTCGTCCCCAGTTATAGTAGCATAGCTGCTCCCATCACAGACGTGACAAGGAAGAACAGGCCAGATAAGGTAGTGTGGACCCCAGCATCTGAACAGGCATTCCAGAAGTTTAAATAAGCTTTGGGAGGACCCTGTGTGTTACCCAGTCCAGATTACAGCAAAGAATTTGTTGTGCAAGTGGATGCTTTGAACCGTGGGGTGGGGGCTGTACTTAGCCAGATTTCTTCAGAGGGGGAGAGCACCCAGTGGTTTACCTTGATTGTAGGCTCCAACCCAGGGAGGAATGCTATGCAGCTGTAGAAAAGGAATGTCTAGCCGTGATGTGGGCACTGCAGAAACTTCAGTCTTATCTGTATGGAAGAAAGGTCACTGTTATGACAGCTCACAACCCTCTAACATGTTTAAACAGAGCCAGTCAGCAAAATGCCAAGTTGCTAAGATGGAGCCTGGGGTTGCAAGCATATGATATGTCAGTGCAGCACCGTGGTGGGGTTAGCAATGCCAATTCAGATGGGATCTCAAGACAGGGAATGGGGTGAAGTACACTCAGATAGACCTAACCCTCTCAAGTGGCATTTCTCAAGGGTCACTTGAAAAACTAGCTTGAGTTCTCAGGGGGTGTGGGTGTGTGTGAAGACTGGTAGAGATGGGTGAAGGCTGCCAGACTAGTCAAATAGAATTTGGTACATAATTCTATTATTTGTAAATACTGCAAATGCTGAACTTAAAACAATGTGGCAACATTGCCATCTGCTGTAAAGAAAGCTAAGTCAAGCATTTCTTGTTGGTCCTTTGAAATTAAAATGATTTCATCACTGTCTTTGATGTTTTACAAGTTGGTTCCAGTCTGGCTAGATGAAGGCTTCCTGCCTATTGTTTTAAGGCTAAAGTTAATGACCAGAATTTACATATGGAATGTCCTTTATTGCTCTAAGTGTAAAAGAATGTAAATGCAGTTTCTGTATCGCCTGGGAACCAGAAAGGTGTTAAAGATGATGTAATATTTTGCAGAACTGCAGTTTCAATTTAAACAGTGAGAACCAGAGATTATTGAGCATTCTGATCTTGGACATTCAAGTCATCAGCACTGCCTGTGTCTTAAGTATGTTATCTTAGAAGTGTGTTTTCTTGTAGAAATAGCTAGGACTATAAAGATTAGACTAAGTGTTTTTATGTTATGTCAGAACTGTACTACTGAATTATTTTAAGTTTCTGTGTGATCTATGAACTCTTGAATAGCACTGTGGTGTTGTAGTATTGTCTTGTGTTTTTAGTATTTATTATTAAATATTTTTAAACCCTTTTCAGCTGTTGCTGGTTTATATAGAGATAATTTAAGATCCAGAGTGCATTGCATGCTTATAAGTGATCCTGTAATAAGCCCTACCAATAAGCCTTGATTGCTTACATTACACTACTATTGGATAATAATATTGCATAGTAATAACTGGACACCCTTTTAAGGGCCTTTGGGTAGCTGATAATTATTAGCTGGTGGTGGCAGGAATTACTACTGTATAGTTTGGGCATAGGGGCATAGCTGGAGAATCTGTGTCAGCCTTTCCTAGGAGTGTCTGTGAAGTTGTATAAATACTTCTCTCAGAGTGTGTGTGTGTGTGTGTGTGTGTGTGTGTGTGTGTGTGTGTGTGTGTGTGTGTGTGTGTGTGTGTGTGTGTATGCGTTGGCTACTTGGGCAGGAACACGAAGCACTGGTTGGACAGAGAGGGTACTGGAGGTTAGCTTACCTGCTAGGCTGAGATCCGGACCCTATAGCTGTGCCAGTGGGGAGTCTCATTGGGGACCTGGAGAGCAAGGGAGTGACCATCCCCAGTCTGACTGTGATCTCTGTGTGCTCTTAAGGGAAATTGCACTTTACTGTGTGTATTTGTTATCCTTTCGCCTATATGTGACGCCCTCTCTAGTGTTAATGGTGAGGATTGAGGCTCCTTGATTGCTGGGCTAGGGCACGGGCATCACAGGGCCTATATTAGAACATCGAAAGTTTAATGGTTCGAGTCATTAAAGGTCGACCTTTAATGATCGAACCATTAAAATTTCGAATGTTCACAAAAAATAAATTAAAGCAAAGAAAAAGAAAATCTAAAGGGTGTAGGCAGGGGGGCAAGTCCCCCTGCACCCCCCACATCGGAAGTAAGCCCCCCACATCCCCTGCTACTTAAATATACCAACTCCAAGGCCACACTACATTGAAGTAGATGGAAATCTTCCCTTATCGAGATTTCCGTTTACCAGTTCGACATTCTGCACTTTCGTTATTCTCTTGTTGACAATGTCAGATTCGACATTGTCAGCTTTCGAGAATATAATAGGTGATCTATATATATATATATATATATATATATATATATATATATATGTGTGTATATATATATATATATATATTATTATTATTATTATTATTTATAAATGTTTAACTCACAATATTGCCAGCTGCTGCTTCCAATTTTTCAATTACTGTAATCAGACTTCTAACTCCTTACCTTTGCCATGAATTAGATAGATCAGGGATCACAGATTCACAGTCCTTGGACCTCCAGCAGTCCTCAAACCAGCATGATTACAAATAAAAGCAGTTACTAATTAAATGACTAATTAAAATAAAACTCAATATAACACTAAGAGATTAAAATAAACCTCACTAAACTACTAAACTGCATCACATGCATGAACTAATATTAAAATGTATCTCAAGACTGTTACACACAAATGTGCATATACACACAAAGTAACTTACCTTCTTTTCTTCATTTTAAGCAGTCAAGCTTGCCTTACATGCATTGTGCACATCTGTGGGAAGTAAGTAGGAAAAATCCAATTAAAAAATCAGCTCATTGATAAACTCCCCTGGAAACTACCTCAAGCCATGTTCAACAGAAACTTATTCAGATGACAGCTCATACTAAACAAATGGAAATGCTACTGTACCAGAAACATGCACAAAATGTTGATAGATTATAGTACTTTCTCTGATAGTGCAAATAACTTTAATTTCATGACTCATGACTCTGACACTCACCATAAAACTGGTTGGCTAAACCTCTGGTACAAATGCTTCTATATACTGTATATTATAGCCACATGCACAAGTTCAAGGAAACACTGGAAGCAAAATATATATGCAAAAATTGTGTTTTATTATGTAGATCTAAACCTAAAACGAAAACAGAAGCTCTCATGTTTTTTTTTTTTTAAGCACATAGAAAGTACCTTTCAGGTTTTTCTCCAACACATATATGTAATCCATTTAATCCTTCCAGCAATAAGCTGCATATGAAAGAAAATTCCAGTACTGCACGACTCTTCCAGTCCCAGATTCCAGCTCTGAGTGTTAGACATTTCCCGCATATGCACCTGTACAGATTAGGACATTAAGATCCACTACTCCTGGGTCTTTAGACAAGCTCCTGTTTACCTTCATTTGATCTTCAGCCTGCTAAATTAACTTCCTCTTATAAATGATAACAATTGTCAGTTATTGTCTTGTTAGTTAATACAGATAAGTACCTAACATTGTAGGATTTCCCACTCACAAAGTACCTTTATAGGTATGTACATGTTCTGTTAAGCCAATATGTTGAGTAATTACTGTCACAGTACAAAACCATGTTTTTGTACTTAACATGCTTGTTGTTGGAAACAGACAACCCACTTATATTTCAAGTGGTTACCTCTGACCAGTGGTCACTGTAATTTGGAGTAATTGTAGGAATAGTGACTATTGGCAAAGCTTAATATTGCCATTCATTTGCTTTGCTTCCATAGCCAACTAGAGGGGCATGGTCAGTTACTAAAGTGAAATATCTGTCCAATAAATAGTAGTCAAGGCATAGAAGGGCATTTTTTAAGACATTGTCTCTCTGTGGTTGAGTCTTTCAATTCTGCATTACCCAACTTGTTACTGATATAGCACATAGGGGATTCCTCGCCATGAATGTTTTGTGATATCAGTGCTTCAAAATCTACCTTTGATGCATGGGTATATAGGGTACATTCTTTCATAAAATCTATATTAACTAACTTGGGTTCAAAACACTTAATGTTTTAGTTCATTAAATGCCTTATCTGCCTCAAGAGACCATTTCACCTTGACTGAAGCTTCCCCTTAGTGAAATCTGCCAGATCTCTCTATTTATTTATTAGCCCAGATAGAGGACTTAACTCAGTGTAACATTTTCAGGCTCAGCCTGGGTGAGTGATAATACAATACAAATTGAATCATGATGCACAAAGAAATCAAGATACACAATTAAAATATAATGAAGTAGATAGAAAAATAAATACAAATCAAACAACGAGAAGCAATAGCTATGAAATAAAACAAACATATTATGCTGCTTCCAGCAACTCAAAGAAAAGCCCTCACTTTTTTTTCATGGAAGGTAAGGAACTGTTTTGTGGCCTTCGTGTTATATAGTTGTTGCCTAATCACCCCTATTAATCTAAGGTATCCTAAGTACATAAACACACATAAATACAATAAAATTCACCACTATCGCTGTAACCACAGAGGCTGAGGAGTAAACAAAGCCAAGACTATAACGAACTTACAAAAAACTTTAATAAAAAGACAAGACTAAGCATTTTCACCAAAACACATACACGGGCTTCATCTGAGTAAAAAACATTGCAAAGTGAATACTTTAAATAGTAAAAAAACAGTCATGTGACCTCAATCATTGTTAAAATTTAAAGACATTACATTCCACATATTATGTAAAGATGTATTTTAATATGTGGAATGTTATGCCTTTAAATTTTAACAATGATGAGGTCAAATGACTGTCTTTTACTATTTAAAGTATTCACTTTGCAATGGTTTTTACTCTGATGAAGCCCGTGTATGCATTTGGGCAAAGTGCTTACTCTTGTCTTTTTATTAAAGTTTTTTGTAAGTTCATTATAGTCCCGGCTTTGTTTACTCCTCAGCCTCCATGGTTACAGTGACAGTGGTGAATTTTAGTGTGTGTCTTTTTACCAATTCCTTGGTGTAGCTTTATTCCCAGTTGTTTTTATCCTGTCTACAATTCCTATTGGAAGTGCACAAGGAGTTAGAAGATGGCATCATCTACGTGTGACCTTATTACTTTAAAGCAATAAATTGCTGGACAATTGGATTCATTGTCAGCGGTGTTAAAGAGTGCACTACTACCTTCTAGTCAAGTTTCTTTGATGTCTAGTCAGTTAGAGGACTTAATAGTGTACACACCTCTTTTGTCAAACTTGAATGATGTAATTACAACAGCGTCTGTAGGTTCAGCACCTGTTCCTTTAAGAAGTAATGCAACAACAGAGTTTAACATATCTGAATGGTTAAAAAACTCCAGAATACAATGAGAACAACTTCTGCCTGAGAAGCAGCTGAATACTCTTGAAAAATTGTCTCGGAAATTTAAAGCGCTGCAGTTGGACAATTTATTCTTAGCTAGGTCACTAGTACTTAACCAGGTACTGAAGGGACTCCGCATTTATAAATACCCTAAGGTACGGAACCTAATTTCCTGATGCATAGGGAGTTATTAGAATTGCTTGATAAGACTGGAATGGATATAATGCGTATTATTATAGGCATACCTCTCAACCTGGAAACATCAAAAATCTGGACAAAGCCTATGAAAAATAAGTACAAATCTGCACGCTGATTAACATATAATTTGCATACATAATTACGTAACCACACCCACTCCAATGGGAATTGTGGGATACCAACTTTCAAATGCAAACTGAAGAACAGACAACCAAAATATGGCACCAAAGTCCCCTTGCAGCCATTCTAATGTCCCATTACTTTGCTATTTCGCCCCATTTACCACAAACACTAATGTGTGCATACTGCTTTACTTCTACAATGATTATTTGGATTTTATTTTTACATTTTTACATTTTACAGCACAATAACACACAAACACTAAGACAGCTGGTAAACAAAGCAATACTGTCTCACCTAGACTTGGCATTAAAACTTCTCTGCCCTTGAAACTCACATTCATTGAAACAGCATTGAAACCCACACCACACCACATCAAAAGAAAATGCATCTGGCCAGTGGTGGATAAAGATTACCTTTGGACTGCTTTCAAATCGTTGGCCCCTTGCACACAAAACAAGAAACATACATGTGTTGTTTTCTTGGCTACACCTTCCTGACTTTATTAAATTATATTCCTTGTATAATACAACACACTTATTAGACAGAGCGCATTTTAAATTTTTTTGAACATTTTTTCAGTAGGCTGTACTGTAGGCAATGAGATAAAATGCATGATCCAATAATGACAAAACTGCCCAGTTCAAAACATTTCCATCATAAAGTCTACTTCCACATCCACACTATAAATAGAATGACAGTTGTGTAAGCCATAAGCATCTTGCACAGCTTCTCACACTTATTTTCAATTTCATTTTTTTGAGGGGGAGCAAAAGGTCAAAAACCAGGGAGGGACACATTTTTGAACATTGCTTGTATAATTTTGTAAAGTTGCTAGAATAAAATGTGTTATCACCATGCATTTTACTGGCAAGTTTTGAACCCAGGACCGTATACACTACAGTCAGAGCAACATACCACTATGCGTAATCAGCAGCTTCCTGAAAAAACATTTAGTGAATTCATTTTTTTCATTTCTCATCATAGCTCTCAACCTCCTTTGATTTCACTGCACCTACCCATAAACCTCTGCTCTTACAGTTCTTTCGCCACATCCCCTGTTTTTCTTCAACCATCATCATCCTTTATTTTTCTCTGCTTCTCTTACAATATTCTTTTTCTATTTCTTTGCAAAATGCAGCTACATGTCTATTATACTAGCCCTTGATTTCGTTCCTCTGTTTGTCAGATGGTAATGTACATCCTTCTGCTATTATCCCACTCTTCACACAGTCTTAATTATTTTAGAGTTTCTTATATGGCCAGCAAGAAACAGTGATTAATTTAGCCTTTCTATATAAATTACTTAAGTCTTTACTTCTACCAGTTTAACACATAATTCCACATTAGTGACTCTCTCCTCATTGTAATACCCCCTGATATTCAGCAAATACAGTTTTCTTAGCACCTCCATTTGGGACTAAGTTACTGCATAGTATTCTCAAAACAGAGACTCTCTCAGCTGCACATAAATGCTGGATTTGGTTGTCACAAAAGATAAAAAACAAACAGGAAACAATCCATTCTCAGTCACTAAACAATTTGCTGTGTATCTGTGTTCTCTTACTTTTCATCTTGGTCTTTAAAACTTTTAAACACGTAATATAGGGAGAAAGAATGAGTTTTAACACACAATATAGTGTGTGTCTGTTGGTTTGTCTCTCTATCAACTGCTTAGCACAAAAAAGCCTGGGCAAAGCTCGCCTCACACATGGTGATGGCTAGGGACACACACACACACACACACACACACACACACACACACACACACACACACACACACACACACACACACACACACTTACCTCCCTCTAAATAGATGTTGAGCGAAATCAAATCTTCTAAATAAAACCACACTAACTCCTTTCTGGCAGCAAGCTTCTTCTCTTGTTAAGAAATCCACCACAGTAACTCCTTTCTGGCTCTGGCGACTCCTGATTGCAAAAGCATCCAACACACTAATTCCTTTCTGGCAGCGCAGCGAGATTCTTCACTTCTAGAGAAATCAGATCCACCACACTACTCGTAACAAGAAATCCAGCACACTACTCATAACTCCTTTCCGGCTCTGGTGATTCCCGCTTGCAAAAGCATTTGAACCAGAGCCGGAAATATGTACTATGTATGTGCGGGGAGCATTCCGACAGGCTGGTGGTGCCGACGTCATTGCGCACTTGATGACGTCAGCACATGAAGCGCGAAAGTTAAAAAAAATAAAAATAAAAGTGCGAATAAATCGGAAATGAAGGGGTGCCACTCGGGAATCGTGGCACCCAATTATTTGGACCCCAAAACTCGGTAAAAACCGAGGAATTCGGGAGAGTTGAGAGGTCTGATTATAGGTAATAATGAACGACAATTGACTTGTTGTTGTTGTTGTTGTAGTTATGACTTTTGGCTTTTCCTGGTTAGGGGTCACCACAGCAGAACTCCGATCCGCTAATGATTGGCAGTTGATTTTTACATACCGAGTTGCCAGCCCTGATGCACAACCTTCAACGAAGGTACGCCCATTCACGCATGTCTCCATGCAGAAGACGCTCTAACTGAGAGCTGAACCGGACAGCGTCTTACTGTGAAGCGACAACGCTACTGCACATTGGGAAAAGTACATCTCTAGTAATACTCTCAATGTTGTTAATTTCTTTTTGTAATGAACGACAATTGACTGTTTTACAAAAAGAAATTAATGACATTGAGAGTATTACTAGAGATTTACTTTTCCCAATGAATGCTAACAAATATTGTGAATTATTTAAAGAACTAGATAGATATGTGGCAGACAACTTGGATAGGAAACAGGGTAAGATAATTAGGGATTCAAGAGACTATGCAAATACGATAGTATATCCACCCCCGAGAAGTAGTAGCATTAATTCAGATGAGGACAGAGAATTGCGTCTGAATACAGGTGGGGGTAATGATGAGCATGATGTTAATGAAGGGTGCAATGTTTCTCTGAATGAGCATTTTTTGGAACAACCTCAATTGAGATGGTCAGTGAGGATAAAGAATCAGAACAAACAATATCAGGGTAGGAGGAGGGGCAATGGGGCCTCACAATGGCAAGGGAAGAATGTTTCAAAGTGGTACAACAAGCAGAATTACAAAGGGAGGACATATTGACTGAATTAATTAAAGGTTATTCCAATGTGTTTAGTTGTGATGCTTTTACTATTTTCAACTATAGTGACTCGGATGTTAAACATGAACATTTTACTTTATTCAAAAGGAGTTTTACTTTTGCACCTGATCACAGGCTGGGTATTTCTAATATATTAATTGGTTTAAAAATGTATACTAGAAATTTAAATTTGAAATTATTTTTAGTGATACCCCAGGTGTTGTGATTCCAACAACTTGTTGAGAAAAATAAGTATTTTTATTCCACCTTCAAACCCAACCGTACAAGTGTTTGAGCAATTACGTGAAAAGGACTTTAGGCATATATTGAAAACTAATGTGAGACTTAAAGATAATTTGACAACTGAAGAATGTGTGTGTTTGCATCAACTGGCTTTAAATAAGGAATATCGAATTATGAAGTTTGATAAAGGAGGTTGTGTAGTGGTAATGCTATACATGGATTATGTAGGTAAAATGCATGAGATTTTGAATGATACAAACACATACACCAGAGTGTCACAAAAAAAAATTAATATTGCGTATGCTATAATTCATTGGTGACTATTAGATGCTTTGTTTCAAGGGAAAATTGATAAAGATGAATATGAGTATTTATTTGTAGAAACACCAATTAAGCCACGGTAGTACAGCGGTAGCATTGTTGTCTCACAGCAAGAGGTTCTCCTGTTCGATTCTCGGGTGGAGTGCCTTCTGTGTGGAGTCTGCATGTCCTCCCCATGCTCGAGTGGCCTCCGAAAGACATGCATGAATGGGCATGCCTTCGCTGAAGGTCGGGTGTTGGGCTGGCAACTCAGCACCATAAAAATCTACTGCCAATCATTAGCAGACCGGAGTTCCGCTGTGGTGACCCCTCACCGGGAAAAGACAAACAACAACATTGGTAGAAACACCAGTTATACTGTCAATTTTTGGAATTACCAAGGTGCGCAAAAGTGTGTTTAACCTTCCTTTTAGACCGATTGTGGCAGCAAAGAGCTCTAAAATGGAATCTTTGGCAGCTTTTATAGACCACCATTGTAAGCATCTGTTTAAACAGAATTTACATATACTAAGAGACTCTTGGCATTGTTTAGATGTGTTGAAAAATTCTAATTACCAGGATGATATTATTTTCATTACAGTTGACGTAGTAAATTTGTTCACAATAATTCCCCATGATATAGGTTTAGAATTCTTTCATGATGCCTTAACCAAAAGTGACATACTGATCAATAATATAACTAATACGATATTGACGATGATTGAATTAGTGCATCAAAACTATTATTTGTTTTTGAAGGTGAGCTATTTCAACAGATGGCAGGGGTGGCAATAGGTGCCAAGTGTGCCCCGATATATGCTAATTTGGTTTTGGCTGAATGTGAAAAGTCCTGTGTTTTAACATCTGCATGCATGTCAAAGATCTTTATGTATGTTAGATTTTTGGATGATATTTTAATCCTATGAAAGGGGAATGAACAAGAAGTTGTAGAGTTTCTTGATTATTCCAGTGTTATGTTGCCTTACGATAGCTGCCATCCCTTTCACCAGAAAAGGAGTGTCATTAAAGGCCAGATGGTAAGGTTCTCTAAGCTGTTTAGTGAAGATGATACGTTTCGGGAAGAATTCGGAACACTAGTTTGGATGTTCAAGGATAGAGGGTACCCAATGGACGTATTAAAGAAAGTCAAAAGAGAAATATTGAAGTACAGGACCTAAACATTTGCAACAATTTTAAGGGCTGGGTTACTTACAACCATGAATAACACTTTGAATAAAGATATGTTTAATAGTCAAGGAGCTATGGTGATGCAGTACAACAACACCTGTGGACCAGCTATTATTGATATATAAATATACATTGGAACATGCTTTTTTCCCCAACATTTAAAAACAAAGTTAGGTAATAAACCCATATTGACATACAACAAGGGTAAGAATTTGAAGAATTAGTTTGAGTTTGGGTCAGGGTTGGATACTAATAGGCTGAACTCAAAAATGAACAAATATGGTTGTTGTAGATGGTGTAAATTTGTTAATGATGGACCATATGTCAACATTTCAGTTTATAAGAGAACAATTCCATGCCTGGGTAGGTGTAATTGTAATACAGAAATGGTGGTATATGTGGCTTCCTGTATTTCATGTTCAGCATTTTACGTAGGTAAGACTACGAGAAAGCTTAAATGTCATATGGCTGTACATGTAAGGGATATTAAGAACAAAAACAAAGAGTAATGTATTGTATACACACACCACAACATGTATTAACATTAATTTTTTTTATTATTGACAAGGTGGATGTGAACCACCATTGGGGTGATGTTAAAAATATGTTAGAAAGCAAAGAATTAGAATGGCAATTAAGATTAAATGCCATGGAAAACCCTGGTATTAATGAGACGTTCTATTATTAGCATGTTAAAACTCAAATCACAGATTAAATAAAACCTGTGTGCTGTTGGATATACAATAATCATCACAACTTAAGCATTAATTGTTTTAAGTGTGTTTATAAAATTGGATATAAAAGTTTTTATTCTACTACTTATGCTTTAAACTATGTAAGGGACAGATGTAATATGGTAATGAAAGGGTAATGTAAAAATATGTTTAATATATGAAATGTTATGACATGTCATTAAATTTTAACAATGATGAGGTCACATGACTGCTTTTTTTTACTATTTAAAGTATTCACTTTGAACTGGTTTTTACTCTGATGAAGCCTGTGTATGTGTTTGGGTGAAAGTGCTTAGTATCGTCTTTTCATTAAAGTTTTTTGTAAATTCGTTATAGTCCCGGCTTAGTTTACTCCTCAGCCTCTGTGGTTACAGTGACAGTGGTGAATTTTGCCATATTTGTGTCTTTTTACCAATTTGTTGGTGTAGAGTGTATGCTATGTACATGGCTTCCACCATAGCCATTTTATTTGTTTAATTTTAGCATGTGCAGTCAAGTCTATCTGCTATATTAATTCTATCCATCTGTACTTTTGGTTAGTGAGACCACTGGTTCTCTGAGTGAATGACCACACCATCCACATATACCACAGCATATCTGAAGTAAGGCTTCAGTATCTTACCCATCAGACTTTGAAAGATAGCTGGAGCACCATATAATCCACTGACATATCCAACAGAGGTTCCTCACTAAAAGAATACAGGGTGTAAGTAATATGGCCTATGCAGACCACCTCAAGGCCCAATCCCTGCATTCTGTCTCCTAAAGGCTTTTGAGAGGAGATCTATGTCTAGCATATCGTGTATTCTCAGACCCCACTCTGCTGGACCTCCTGCATATCCACAAAACAAAATACACCAGAATTACCTTGCCTGTGATATAAATAGGACTTGCTGGAGAGATAGGTATGTATCCTCTACCCTGTCTGTGGAACAGGTTCTTCTTCCATGTATAGCAGAATTCCTCCCTAACCTGATTCAAGTGCAGCTTAGACAATTGGATTGGAAACTAGAACTTTATCCCTTATTTGTCACCTATGTCTCTAATGGACACAGGTAACCTGTAAATGGTTTATCTCCCAGACTCATGCTTAGACTTATCAAGGGTATCAGAACTTGTTAGAGATTTGGGATGCACGGCTAGGTTTAAAAAGGCCCTTGTGCTAATTAACCTGGTAAACACCTATGAGCACTGTCCAGTGAAATAGAATGTCAAGGATTATAAATAGTTCAACTTTAAAATGTTGATGGTCAGAACATTGAACCCACTTCCGTGAACTCCAAACTGCACCTGGTCAAAACCTCGAATGCCGATGTTCTGAACCGCAAAATCTCACCCCTTTTTTAACCCATGTAAGCACTTCTTTGTAGGTGTGGCACAGGCGGATATGTCGATGTTTGATGTTTTATCAAGTATGTGACATTTTGGTGGTATGGGTTTTGTGGAAACGTTTCAGTGATGCAGCCTTTTGAGTTTGTACAGTCAACATTTTAAAGGTAAGCCATTATAAAGGCTTTCTTTCTGATAGAAGGTAAGTGGTATCTTCCAGTGTTCTTTTGTCATATCTAGCATTGTCATAGAAGGTAAGTGGTATATTCCAGTGTTATTTTGTCATATCTAGCATTGTCATAGAAGATAAGTGGTATATTCCAGTGTTCTTTTGTCATATCTAGCATTGTCATAGAAGGTAAGTGGTATATTCCAGTGTTCTTTTGCCATATCTAGCATTGTCAAGTATCTGGCATTTCTGTGGATCTCTGTCATTTCATCTTTTCTGGGCATGAAACACTTTCAAATGTTAATATTCTATATTGTCCACAGGTAGTTACTAGGGTATTGGACCAAGAGACATTTTTAAGCCTGACTAAGCTTTCCTCAGTTTTATCAAAATATTGATGACGCGTCAATACAGCAAGGAATATTATCTTTGTGATATAGGTTTGTACTATGTTTATGATATTTGCCTTGAGCTCAGTGAAGTAAATGTCAAAAAGGAGAGGCCCCAGCAGCAATCCCTGAGTGACTCCAGAAACTTTTCGTGGAAGTAGATTCCCATATCCGAAGTTCTTGTCTCATTTTAGTGTGCCAGCTGGCTATTCATTGGGTAACATATGATTTATGCCTAATTTTCTATGTTTATCCACATTGCCAGCATGAGGTATTCAGTTTCTTAAAGTCATTACAGTATATAATGTTTCCAACAGGTTATAGAAGAAGAATTATCAAGCAACTGAGTTCACTCAGGGCCCTTCTATCACCCTAGCTTAAGTTTTTCTTGAATGTTTTCTCTTACTAATTATTTTTGTGACTCTGATACTCTGCAAGGTCTCAGTTTCAGCTTCTTTCCAGGTGTTGCCTTATTGTTATACTCTGTCTGTTTAGTTCTCCCAGGTATGTCAGGGAACACTCTTTTATTTCTTGAGAGAAATTTACTTGCGCATTTCATTTGTCCTTTTGACTGGTATTCCTCTAATTCCACTTCGTGTACAGATTATTTAGTCTATTTTATATGAACTTCAGCTTGCAAGCTCACTGCAGAAGGTTTTACTTCTTTCTATGGCATCATTACATTTTACTGATAGACTTGTTATATATTTTTTTCCTGGCAGTCTAGACTTCCAATTCACTATATTTCTTATTTATATAACCTCAAATAGCCTTTGCCACCTATACAAACTTTGTTTTCTATGAAGGGTACTAATACTAACTCCTGATCTCCTAGGTTAAATTCTATAAATCAGGTTGTTTTATAAACTTCCTGCTGCATGTCCTGGGCTTTCCACATGTGCTAGCAGAACTAGCTTTAATACATACTTTTTAATCATGACCACAACCAAATTCTAGTCCCATTTGTAGCTTCTTTACTAAGTGTTTACTTCTAGTTTTAATTCTTGATGTCTGTGAGTATCATTGTATTGATTTACCACAGTTATTTTGCTGAATAGTTGAATCAAGCTGCTGTTCTGTTTTATTTTTAAGTGTGCCAATTTGATGTAATGTGTATATGGATTCTCCCTCATCCCACATTTTTAACAGTGCCTTAAAATGGGAAAAATCCTTTCCTGATATTATATCATCGGCTCAGACAAGTTGTTAGAGCCAAGGGTTGTAATAATTTTCCCATAATTGTTTGAATGTCTGCATGTGTGAGGAGATATTAATTTCTAAAACTACAAATACATATTATCTCCACTTTTTTCTATTGTTACTAATCTTATGCTTACATATTAGCAAGTCATATGAGAGCTTGCACTTCCCTGCAGCTGAACACCAAGAAATAGATAACTCAGTTTTAAACAATGCAACATTAACTAATAGGCATTGTACAAAAGTTGCCATCATATCAGATTTCTTAGGAACATTTGCAATGCCCATTTTCTATAAGAATATTCAAGGATCATTTAAACTGGTCTCCTGCAAGAATTTATAACATTTTCATTGTATTTTTATTATCACATTTATTTGCAGCTTTTAAATAATTTTTCAATCATGCGCCTATACTCTTTCAAATTTGTCAGCATTAATAGTGTATTCAGAATATTTTATTACTTGTACTTCAGAAGTTATACCAGGCCTAGCCAGAAGCTCCTTTATAGGATTCTTATTGTCTGTGTAACCAGTTTGCTCCATATCCAAATAGGTTTTCAGTGTCACTCTTGTCACCTGGTGATGATAGGATTTTTGCCAGTCTACATGTTCCCATGTCTCTTCTTCTTCTTTCAACTTTTCCCGGTTAGGGCTCACCACAACGGATCACCTGTCCGCTCATGATTGGCAGTGGAGTTTTTACGGTGTCGAGTTGCCATCCCGGTGCTTAACCTTCCACAGAAGGCACACACATGCACACACTCACACCTAGGGCCAATTTAGAGTGTCCAATCCACCTACAACATGTCTTTGAGATGTGGGAGCAAACTGGAGCACTCAGAGGAAACCCACACGACCACAGGGAGGACATGCAGACTCCACACAGAAGGCACCCCAGCCGAGAATTGAACCATAAAACCTCTTGCTGTGAGGTGGCAATGCTAACTGCTGCACCACCGTGGCCGCCCACATGTTCCCATTTCTCTATGGGATACTAATTCTCAAATGTGACAAGGTTGGATTCCAGATAATTTGTCTTGGTTAGTTCTTACATGGGAAATACATTCTTGAGATAACAGCTACAGTGGTAAGCACAACCAATTGTTGCTGAAGTTGGTCCAGCTTCTGTCAGTCCAGATCTTACACTCAAAGAGAATTTTCAATGTGGATTGTTAGCAAAGAAAAACAAATCTTTCTGATGGTCAAAAAGAACTGGCAGTGGTAATGGCTCTGGAAATAATGTTAACAGTTCTACTGGTAATTACTAACACATTATTTAATGTTTTTGTCAGCAGAGATATTGTTGGGAATGATATATGGCAAGACATTGACTAGCTGCCCACATTCTCCACCAATATAAAGTCTGATGATGCACTGAAAACATTATACATGAAAATATACAATTTACTCTATAAATTCAAAGGGAGAATTAAACAACAGCTCTCTTAGATCTTAAAGTGAAAGGAAACAGTAACTTTAAGGTTTCTGTAACACATGCCTGTAGTCTGTTTAGCCCTTCCATCAGTTGCTGCACTTGAATGAAAAGCCCAATGTTTTAGGCCTCTCACATATTCAGATTCTTAATCAGTGTCATATATCATCAACAAATGAACTTCTACATCAGCTCCTAACTGTACTGTTATATTCCAGATCTCTCAGATCTTTAGTCAACCTCCTGTTTACCTCATCATTGATTCTATGATTAAAAGGCTAAATTTGTTTTATCTGTCCATGGCCTTCTTACATAAATACCATAATGGTATTCAATTAATGACTTGTTAGCTAGTTAATACTGCTGGATTTCTAACTAGCACTGACAAAAATTTCTCATCACATAGTACATTTGAAGGCAGATAAATATTTGTCAAACCAACAAAGGTTGTTTTTGAATGCAGGTGAGTGCCATTATCTGATTCCACTGTGGATATGGATTCACTACTGCAAGGATCAGTCCTTACAAACCAATGGTGTACTGAAAAAGGAAGGTAAAAATTAAATGTAAAAATGGAAGTATAGTCTCATTTGATAAACAACTCTTTTCTACCAACTAGAACATAGCCATTACCCTGTTACAAAGATACACAGTTGTCATTAATCTTAGCAACTTGGTCATGAACTTCCCCACCTATGACCACCATATAAAATAAGTAGTTAGGAAATCCAGCTACATGATTGATCCATGCCTCTCAACATCTTTGAGCAACATATCTGGACAAAACCTAAAATATTGGGAGAGAGGTCCGTAAATAGAGACATATTTTAAATATTGTTCTTGTAACTTTAGAAAGTTGCTACAATAAGAAGATTTATGTTAACATGCATTTTCTGAAGAATATGGTGTTTGAAATTCAAATGTATGCCATTATTTACTCACATCAGTCCTGGGTGCTTTGCCAGAAAATCTCAGACTTTATAAGGAATTGATCAAAAATATGAGTCAAAAATTTAAAGATTCTGTGGAGATCTGCACAGCTGATACAAGCACAGCTGATACTTGCTGTATAGGTCAAAATAAGATATTGCCACACTGTACACAGCTTTCATTAGACCTATTATAGAGTACAATGCCCTGTTCTGCATGTACATATCCAGCCACATCACCCATCTTGAAATATCCCAAACATTCCTACTAAAAAAGATTAATGGTTTAAAGGTACTTGGCTACTAACACAGGCTAGAAGATTGGTCTTTACAGTTGCTCTTGTACTGAGTTCTATGTAGAGATCTGCATCATAAATTTAGTACCATTTAGGAAACAACCCTTCTTGTACCAATAAAACCCATTTTAAAGAATAGAAGTATGTTCAAATAAATAGCATGAATTTGTATAGTTATGTTTTCATAAACATTTTTATGTAAATGTTCCAAGCTATGTTGAATGTTATAATATTATAATAGTATTTATAGGAATGATTTTAATTTTAGGAATAATTTTAAGGGGCAGATGAGATTATAGAGCATGTGTATATATATAGTTGCTTGAGTAAATGCAATTTAAAGCATTGGACAGGCAAGGGTTAAACACTTGGAAGCTGGATTTAATTGAGTAAACTTGCTTATAGGTTCATGACTGTATGAACTGGTTTAAAAGAAGATGTGTTAGAGTAAAGAATTTTTATGAAGGTCTGAAGAAGTGGTGTTTGAGAATACAAAAGTACTAACTATATTCACTGTTTTTACCAGTTATTTTATGATTAAACCTGTTTTTGGATTTTTCAACAGTGGTCTGACTTTTTGTTGCTGTTGGCTGTTACGCTGGATGGTGCTGTGTGTATAATTCTTTTTTTCTCCAAAAATTCTTTATTTATTATTTTCATTGATATAAGGTAACAGACATAGTATAATATGTAGAGGTAACATCACTTCAAAAAAAAAAAAAAAAGAGGTTATTATACATTATTGGTAGTACAGTAGTAGGTAAAACAATCAAACAATACTATTTACACTATATACATCAATGCTTTCAATACTCAAGAGAGAAATTGTTACAGTTCAGTGAGAGTTATTGTGATTAGAAATATACATTATAAAGAGGGGGAGAAAAAAATAAGAAAAGTTTTGTGGGCTATAGATATAGGTTAATATGGAACCTTTTATATGCAGTTAATTTTACTATATCGTAATGAGCTAGACCAGAATAATATTAAAGGTTTGTTCCCATAATTTCCTGTGGTTGATGTTTTTATTCCACTTGTCAATTAAAATATTTTGGGCTAAGAGATGATTAGTTGCCATTAGTCTAAAATTCTCCCAGGAAATGTTAGTTAGGTTAAGCCAATTGCTCGCTATATAGAGTTTCATTAGGAGAAAAAGATTAATCATAGTAATTGCTTGAGTTTTAGAGATATTATTTGGTATGATATGTAGGAGAGTAAATTCCCAGGTGAGTGTGGATGATTGATAGCCCATTTTTTGTAATTGAAATTTAAGGGAGTTCCAAAGTTTAAATACACAGTTACAGCTCCAGAATAGGTGGAGTATATCGGCCAATAGCGCTTTCCAGTGTGGACAAAGATAGGATTTCTTAGAGTTAAATTTTTGTAAAATAACAGGAGTGAAATATGCATTGTTATAAATCATGAGTTGGGTAAATGCTAGTTTTTTAAGGGGTATGGATTTATTTGTTAAATTAATTGCTTGAATTAGTTGAAAGTTATCAATGGATGGATTATTTTTTTTCCAAAAGTCCGAAACAAGTATGTCTTTTTGGAATTTAATGTCTTTGATTAATTTATATGAATTAGTTATATATTTTTAGTTGAAAGGATGGTCTTCAATAGGGAATTACAACTTAATAAGTCATTGTTGGTTATATTGCAGTTTTGTAGATAGCTGGAACATAGTTCTTTAATTTGCCTTAGAATTACTAGATAGACTTTGGGAAGGTTCAATTGATTCCTCATTTCTTGTATAGAACTGTTTAGAAGTGGGTATATATCTTGAATGGTTATATTAATTAATCTAGGAAAGGGATTCAGGTTCAGGGCCTGAATGTTTATTTTGAGGTTGGGATTTGTGTGCAAAGTTTGTAACATCATCATAGCTTGTGTCAGATTTAAATGTTTAAAGAGTTTTGGAGTTAGTAGAATAGAGTGTTTAAGGGGTTCTATTATACTGCATGATTTCATTAAGGTGGTATTTAGAAAGGGTAGGGCTTTGGGGTTAATATTTAAGCGTTTGATATGTTTTTGGTATATTATTATCCACGTTGGGGACCAGTCTTTATTTCTTGGGTTGTGTTCTGCTATACATAGAATTCTATGGGCATTCATGATTAGGTAATAGATCTCGAAGTTGGGAAGGTCTAAGCCACCTTTACTTTTTGCGATCGAGAGTTTATTATATGAGATTCTGGTGTTTTTAGGATCCCATATAAATTTTGCGATCAAAGTATGAATTTGTCTAAAAAAATTATTTGGTATGTTTAACTGAGTATTCATGAATATATAAAGTAATCTGGGTAGTACATTCATTTTAATTACTGAGACTTTAGCCAGGAAAGGTAGTTTTAGATTTTTTCATTTGTTAAGGTCTAAAATGATATTCTGCCATTTTTGAGTTATATTATTTGAGTAGAAATCTTCGTTGTTTGTTGGAAAAGTGATACCTAAATAGTTGATTACCTCCTTTGTTTTTATTTTTCCTATAAGGGGTAGAACGGAGAATGGTTTAGGGGTTTTTAAATGAAAATATGCTAGTTTTTTTAAGATTTATTGGCATACCTCCATACCATCATGTACCCACTTCAAAACTTTACTAAAAGCACACCTAAAAACATGCTGGCTATGCCCTTGCAACTCCCACTCTAATGTCACCCACCCCATTCAACCACTACCTTTCTCTCCACTCCACTAACTACCTTGATTATAGCAAGCTTAGATGCTCATAAGCCTAGAACTTGTTATACAGCAGGAACTTCTTATTGTAACATTTGTTAATGTCTGTTATGTACTTCACAGATAAAGACTCTAGTTGTCTACTGATGTACTATGTTCTTCATCTGTAAATATGTTGTGAGTAATTGCTATGTAAATTGTTAATCGTTATGTAATCCAATGTAACTACTGTCTGTTTATTTTAACTGTGGAGCTTTTTTCCCAGGCCTCCGCTGAAAATGGACCTACATCCAGTCGGACACTTCTGGTCAACAAATATAAATAAATAAATAAATAAAAAATAAAATAAAACATTTAATTTGTAATTTGATATTTTTGAGAAGTGTTCTATAGCAGATAATATTTTGTCTGCATCTGAGATTGGTGTAGTATAATATATGTTTAAATCATCTGCAAAGGCTGATAGGAAGATTTTGGTGTTATATATTATTGAGGGGTTGTGGTAAAGGTTTTGTTTGATATTTAACAAGAGTGGTTCAAGATATAAGTTAAAGAGTATAGGAGATAGAGGGCATCCTTGCCGAGCTCCATTTTTAATTGAAATTCTCTTTGACCAAGTTTTGTTAATGTATAAAGATGTGTAGGGGTTATTGTATAGAATTTGTAGGATCTGGATGAATTTTTGCGGAATATTGAAGTAAGGCAATGTTTGAAATAAAAATTCTACATTTACTCTATCAAAGGCTTTATGAGCATCGATAATTAGAGCATATACATTTAGGTTAGAGTGTTTAGAGTGGAAGATTAAGGTATTAAGAGTTAGTGTGTTATCACTCGTTTGTCTGAGTGTTGTAAAACCAGATTTTTCGGGGGAAATAAGTTTATCTATTAAGTTCATTATAATTCCATTGAGGTTTAAAGTAATTTTGGAGTGGTCCAAGAGGTATCTAGTGTGGATGGTAATTTCCAGGGCAAATTTGATAAATGCGTCTGAAATAAGAAAAAAATCTATTTTTGACCACATTTTGTGGCATTGGGAGTAAAATGTGAATCTGTTGGATTTATTTATACTATCTCCATAGTTAGAAGGGTCATATAATTTATAATCTTGAATAAGTTCTCTTAGTGCTAGGTGAGCTTGTTTGTTATATATTGAATATGAACTTGTTTTGTCTAGTTCAGGATTTAGATATGTGTTCCAGTCTCCACCAGAATCATGTAATAATCTTGGAATTTATTTAAGATAGGGTATAGGGAGGCTAAAAAAATATGTTGGTTTTTGCAAGGGGCGTAAAAATTAAGGATGAGAAGAGGTTTATGAAGATTTGGTGTTAAAATAGTTACATAGCACCATCTCCCCTCTCTGTCCACTTGGGTATCTAAAATTTTGTCTTGGAACTGTTTTTTAATTATTATAGCTACCCCTGCACTGTTCGATTGACCTTCAGAAGCTATGATATCCCTTATCCATTTTTTGTCCTTAATTTCTGACCATTGCTCAAGTGATAAATGTGTTTCCTGTGCCAATATGAAGTTCGATTTCGCTTTCAGTATAAGGTGTAGGAAAAGTTTTCTTTTCTTATTATTCTGGAGCCCTTTGATATTCCATGAATCAAATTCCCACATTTATGTAATTGGGTTGTTTGTGAAGTAAGTCTAGAGAGGTTGTTTGTGATGGTAATTTCTGTTTATGTATTGGTAACATTAAATTAAAAAAGCATCCTTTTACTCCCATCCCCACCCAGTGCCTGACCACTATCCCCTTGGACCAGGAATAATGCAGGGAATAGGTTGTTATTAGTTTTATAGAATTGTAGTACAGCATAATAATTATAAATTGGGTTATCATATCTAAGTAGAAAACTAGTATCCCTGCAAAGAATTTCTCTACATAGACAAAGCTTAACAAGCTAATTCCCTAAGAGGCACCACTAAAGTATCCCTAAACTCCTCAACATATTTGCATGTATCTGATAGAGTAATTAAAGTGAGGCTTTTATGTGATTGGCAATAAATGAAAGATGTACTTTGAGAGGGTCTTAGTAGAACCATTATAATAAGTAAAGGTCCATTAAAACTGGGTTGTTAGTATGAGTGAATTTATAAGCATTAGTATGGTATAGTAATAAACTAGAAGATATTAGTAGAACTGTTAGGTATATCCTTTCATTATTTTAATACTAAGAGCTATGATTATTTTATATGTCCTCCTTTGTGTTCTGTCCCTCTCCACTCCCTTTCTATTAACATTTCTTCCTTTCCTTTAATGCCATGCATAAGACTGTAAGTCCATAGTAATTCGGCTTTTATCTGTGAAGCTCGGCCGAGCTATTTTGTTTGAGGGGTTCAGCTTACTGGTATAGGAAATATCTCATTATATTGTACATGTGAGCCATCAATACAAGTATATGATACAAAGTAGATTGTTCCTATTGTCTGTTATTTAATAAGATAAGCTTCTTTTCATATTAATATTACCCCACGGTTTTGTGCAGTTTTTAATATAGCACCATACTATTGTTTCTCCATGAGTCTTAATGATGTGTCCCACCCCAACAATATTGGAAGTTCCCTACTCCAAACCATTTACATTAATATAATATGTTTGTTATATTTTATTGTAGACATTTATAGTTTGCAGTTATGTCTCACAGAAGGATAATAGGCATATAGCTCATAGGATCATTACAAAGCTTAATTCAAAGGTCTACTGCAATGATTAGTTATAATCTTTTGTTAGTACTAGATAGTATATGTATGTAGTCTGATGAAGGCAAACAATCTTTAGAGGGGACATTTATTTAATATCGGATAACTTTAGATCTCTATACATTTAGGCTATAATGTAATTAATATGTGAGTGCTTTATGTTCGGTGGTGGTGCTGTGGTAGCGTTGTCGCCTCACAGTTAGACGTTGCCCGTTCGATTCTCAGTTAGAGCGTCTTCTGTGTGGTGACATGCATGAATGGGCGTTCCTTCATTGAAGGTTGTGCGTTAGGCCCAGCAAGCCAGCACGTAAAAATGTACTGTCAATCATTAGCGGACCGGAGTTCCGCTGTGGCAACCCCTAACCTGGAAAAGCCGAAAGGCACAACAACATTCAAACATGAAAAGCTGCTGATTCATACGACAGGACATGTGTTGTGTGTAAACTGTTTTATATGAGTTGTGATGGCTTTTAAAAGCCTTTGATGCTTTTTCACCACCGGGGCTATGCTAAATTTAAAGTTTGGTAAATACACTTTGATACAAAAGGATGATGCAAAAATATGGTTATAATATATGCTGTCTCAAAAAACTTGGACCAGGAAGGGTGAAAGATTGGGCACAGCTTAAACAGAATACATTAAAAGAGAACCAGCAAAAAGCAGTATTTCCTTTGTAAAAGAAATCATTATGAAAATGCTTTTTGCACACAGAAAATGGAATGGAAAAAGGCACATTACATTTCATACCAAATTATGCTGTTCCAAAATCTCAGGAATATTATATTTAAAACTGCCTGGTATCATATATTTAATACAATTTCACTTCAGTATTGTTTGGTATAGCATTCTTCTATTCCTGGATAAGATTCTAGCTGCTCTTTATATGTTATGACTTCTCTATCACTTTGTAAAGGCAGCAGGATTTATTTATCTCAGCCATCAAATTTTACAGAGAGCTAAAACAGCAATCCTGATTTCCTTGGAGTACCATGGCCACAGATTTGGAGGTTCTCATCTGAAACAAGCCACATTCTGTTCTGCAGAGAATTACTTTAGTACATACCCTAAAATACACTTACATTGCATGTTATGATCAATGATAATGGTAGCACTGATACAAAAGGCATTCAAAAAAGGTTAAGAAGAAAACCTGTTTGCATCAGACAAGAATGTTGGTCTTTGGTGATGGAAGTCAGTAGGATGCGTGTTCTATTCTCACACAGTGTATTTAGATTAATTTTCCAATACTGACACTATAGTGTAGTATGGAAGGGGGGTGCTGCATTCCTGAGTGTGTTACCCTTCAGGTGAAATGTCAGAACTAGGCTGCATCTCTATGTGCTAGTGATAAGTTAAGTGGATGCAGAAGATCCCACAGCACTTATCAAAAATGGTTGGGGGAAGGTTCCCATTCACCTGGTCAAATATCTCATATTTACTATGAATACCTCCTTGGGCCTCCTGTGAAAAGAGGCCATTGGCCTAGTGGGGCTAATCTACTGATCAAAGCATAAATAAAAAATAAAAATAAGTAAATTAATAATAACGATTACTTGTTACTTTTCTACATAAGTAGAAAATCAATGTTTTTAGCTAGTAAAAATTAACAACATGATTGTAAAATCATTTTTCAAGTTCCAACAGCAGTGCTGTTTCAGTCTGAAGATTAAATGTACCATTTGAACAGTATATGGACATACTACATTTTGGTGTAGTGCAGTCTAATTGAGATGCAAAGCTCTGTCATTGTACTATCAGCGAGTGCTGTCTGGAGATAATACTTTATGAGGTTTATTGGCTGGAAGAATAAAAGAACAGTCTCTTACCACCACAACTACCACATCATTACCACTAAATAAGTGTTCCAAGCAAGTGAATCAGCAACAAGATTCAGCATAAGTCTGCAAGTAGGAATCTTTTTTTGCATTTTCCATTTACAACCAGAATCATTTAAAGGAGTTAGTCTCTGCAAATGTTAAAAACAACACTTAATTCTCCTTTGAGAACTTAGAGGGCACTATTACATATGAAGAGCTGGATGACTATTCAGTATCTATATACAAAGATGAATTCACAAAAACAACAAAATTACATTTCTGATGTTATGGTCAAAATCCTTACCACCCCAAACTCTTACTTTCCTACCATCTCGCCCCCACGACACTTACTCTTTTAACCTACCCCTAACCACCTTAACCCACTTTCCACTCCCTCACCCTAACCTAACCCTAACCCACCCTATAACTCCCCTACCCTAACTTAACCCACCCTACTAACTATCCTAACCCCCTAACCCTAACTCACTTAACCCTCCCTCACAGACCTATTACCTGCCAATCACTGCTTTGCCCCTCCTAACCTCAAGCACTTTCACACATACTCCCACAGCCATTCCCGCATCTATGTCGGCATCCTCGGTGTTCATCATCCGGTCTTCGGCGGTCTGCTATTGTCGATGTTCTGCAACCTAAATTCCAAGTCTTGCCTTCTTCGGCTGATCTTCTGAGTCAGTGATTGTGTCGGTCTTCTCAGCTGTCGACGAAGTCAGGTAGAACCCTATTAATATATGTTCTTGTGGCATGTTCTCGCCTGTCATATTGTTTGCTTTCTTGACTACCAACAAAACAGCTTTAGCACTGCAGAAACTGAGCAAGAGTACAAAACTATAAGACTTTTTAACTTCTTTGTAGCAATCATTTTTTGTTAGAGCTATTTATAACCCTTGTCCGATGATCTTCATGTAGATTACTGCAGTTTGCGATTTCTACAATCAGGAAAATGCTCTTCGCTTGCTTCACAAGTAGAGGAGCATTCCATCAGCTTGGATATGCGTAGGGGGACCATTAAAGCCAGCTAGGTGTCCCGGAAGTAGTACAGTTGCAGATAACCTGACATACAGCATGGCAGCATATTTTAGTTCCTGTCGTGGGAAAGAGTAAGAGCTGAAGTGGGTCTACCTTTCCTCGGATGGCCTTGAGGCTTTAATTATGAAGCATTAGTACCACTAATGCGATGCTAGAGGCCTGCAAAGAATCAGCAATACAGCAGGATGCAAAAAAAAAAAGAAAATAAAACAGCTCCTGAGTGCTGAGAAGTGATTGATCATTCATCCAGCACCCAGACATCATTCCAGTAATTTTATTTAATGATCCAATGTTGGTAATTTATTAAAGATAGCAAGAAAAGTTTCTTTAGCTTCCTTTTGGTTAGCAATCATGTATTTAGTGTCTTCTGAGTAGAAAATGAAGGCGTTGGGGTATTTCATTTGGAATTTTATTTTTCTTTCAATCAGAAACTTACAGTGTGGGGAAAGGAGCTGTCTTGCTTGTCTTATTTGAAGGGGAAGATCTTGGGCCAGTGAAATTGTATTATTGTTCCAGTTAATAGATCCACCACTTTCTTTTTGCAGTCATCAGGATTTTGTTAGCATCTTGGATGTTTAATAATTTTGCATAGACAGGTCTGGGTTTGTATGTACCTTGGTTTTCTCTTAGTGCTCTGTGTGCTCTTTCTACTATTATTTGTTTTGCTATTCCAGGTTCTTTGAGCAGTATGCTGAAAATTTGTATGATAGAAGGAATTAATTCATTGTGATTTATAGATTCTGGGATGCCTCTTATGATAATATAATTCCTTCTGGATCTTGCTTCCAGGTCTGTGATTTTTGCTTGGATGTTTTGAATTTCTTTTTCATGAGAGTCAGATTTTTTTGTTATTAGAGTTATTTTCTCCTCATTTTCCATAATTTTGGTTTCAGATGTATCCGGTCTGTCCATTATTTGGTTAAAGGTACTTCCAAATGCTTGTAGTTGTACAGTTTATTCTTTTATTGCTTCTTGGATGGGAAGTAAAGCTGTTTTAATATCCTATAGATTGGCTGGTTGATCAGGTTCACTTTTGTTTCCAGTTTTAGATAGATCTGGTTGTTTTAATATCCTCTGTCTTTTTGAATTCAGATCTTTTTCAGGAGATAGTAAATCCGAAAGTTTAGTCTTAGATGTAGTAGTGTCCATGTTTTTATCTTCTTTCGACATCCTGTACTGATAACTGTCTTCAGTTTTGAGTGTAGTTATTCAGTATGCAAGACTGCATGAGCACATGGCTTAAGTTAGTCTCTCTGTATCCTTATCAATCTTGATTGATTATAAACTGGACCGGATTTTTTTCTTCTTGGTAACTTATTTCGGAGTAGATTAGAGTTGATATTTCTATTAGTTCTGGATAATCTTCTGGGTTGATTATATTCCAGATATTTAGAGGAGCTAAGGATTAGCAGTGCTTACAGAACAGTGGCCATCTTTGAATCCCACTCATCATTTTCTTCATTCGGCTGCTCCCATTAGGGGTCGCCACAGCAGATCATCTGTTTCCATTTCATCCTGTCCTCTGCATCATGCTCTTTCACACCAACCGCCTGCATGTCCTCTTTCACCACATCCATAAACCTTATCTTAGGCCTTCCTCTTTTCCTCTTACCTGGCAGCTCCATCCTTAGCATCTTTTTCCCAATATACCCAGCATCCCTCCTCAGCACATGTCCAAACCAACGCAATCTCGCCTCTCTTGATTTGCCTCCAAACTGTCCAACCTGAGCTGACCCTCTAATATACTGATTCCTAATCCTATCCATCCTAGTCACACCCAATGCAAATCTTAACATCTTTAACTCTGCCACATCCAGCTCTGACTCCTGCCTTTTCGTCAATGCTACTGTCTCAAACCCATATAACATAGCTGGTCTCACTATCCTCTTGTACACATTCCCTTTCACTCTTACTGGTACCCGTCTGTCACAAATCACTCCTGACACTCTTCTCCACCCATTCCACCCTGCCTGTACTCTCTTCTTCACCTCTCTTCCACACTCCCACTGTGTGTATAATTCTACTTATCTGTTGCTCCAGCGTCTCATTTACACAAGTGGCTGTTTGGACTTTGTGTGTATATAGATATATGTGTGTGTGTGTGTGTGTGTGTGTGTGTGTGTGTGTGTGTGTGTGTGTGTGTGTGTGTGTGTGTGTGTGTGTGTGTGTGTGTGTATACATGCACGAGATGTGTATTAAGAAACTCTGTTTTCTAAAACATTTAGTTTATTGTTATTTTTTGGTGCTGCACGTCATAGTAAATACATATTTACAGTTATTTTTGTTTGGTGATGTTTTCTGAATGAAATTTGGGATACATGCTCCTTCTGGCCACTGGCCACTACGTGCATTGTTTTTTGGTTCCTTTATGTACACAAACATAACAGTGTGTGTTTATGTGTGTGTATATGTGTACACACAAACACACACACACACACACACACACACACACATATATATATATATATATATGTATAGATATATATAGATATATATATATATATATATATATATATATATATATATATATATTTACACACACACACACACACACACACACACACACACACACACACACATATAAAAATATATATATATATATATATATATATATATATATATATATATATATATATATCTCAATATGGGTCTACTTTAGATAAGCGAAACGCCACTTACCTGACATTTAAATCGCCAAGAGGAAAGTACCAAAAATTCACTTAAATGATAACTTACATCACTGACAAAAAACTACAGGTATGTAACCACTTGTCCACCATGGCGAACTTTGCCCTTTTCTCCACTGTAGTGCTATAGTGCTATCTCGGTGTTGGTATATTTATTTAGGGGGGGGTGTAGTATAGGGGTCGTTTAAGTGGATTTTTGGTGCTTTCGTCATGGCATTTTAAAAGTCGGGTAAGTGGTGTTTCAGTTACCTAAAGTAGACCCATAAACACACATATACATATATATATATATATATATATATATATATATATATATATATATATATATATGTATATATATATATATATATATATATATATATATATAGACAACTTGTTTGGGTCATACGGGTGTGTTAAAATCAGTGACACTTTATTTTTCCAGATAAATCTTGCTTAGAAAAAGAATGGATTACTAAGCTTGATGAGATATGAAGACCACAATCTAACACTTAGAATAACTAAACAGAGCACACTTGAATGAAAAACTGATATCCTTGAAAATGACTAAAAAAGCTTTTTTGCATTTTATGACCTAGCTATTTTTAAGCCACAGATTTAATTTTATACATTCTGCTGTTTCAGTTGTTTGTATCTGTAATGCTGTTAATATTGTCAGATCCATTGTTTTACTGTTTACGTAAGCTTTGTGCTGGAAGATCTTCAGTGAATGTGCATAACAAAATATGTTTGGCTAGTAGAAATCTTCCCATGATTGGTATTTTACTTACCTTTTTAAATGATGCATACGTCTGTGAGTCCCTTGCTCCAAGCAGAGAGGAATGGAGATCATACTGTGACTCAGACAACCCAAGTATAATTTGTGACTTAGGTACTGAAGGAGCCACACTAGGAGGATTGGAAGTAGTGACATTTGGTTGGCTCACTCATTTCAGGAGGGAGAGATGGGTTTTCTGAATGTGATCTTGCACTCTTCTGGTGAATGAAGCAGTGTCACAATCACATGACAGAAATGCCATTGAATTTGACACTAATATAGGTCTGTAGCTAGTTAACACTACTTGTGATGATGGACATGGTCAGAAGCCTTGTCATATTATGGCATTAGAAAATATCCCTTCATGTGCACACCAATATATGTGATGCAGAAGGATATCCTGCTAGTTTTTTACTTCCCATCTCCAAGCCATTTAGGCTGAGGTGATTCTAGCCCCGATGGTGGTGGTAATAGTGATCTTACCAATAGTGAGAGATTGAGGCAATAACGTCAACACACGTTTGGTTGTAAGATACATGAAGACAATTTAAAAAAATGTATAAATTTTAAAAAATATCTAAATCTCGAAAGGAAATTTCCATGTCTGCTAGCTGTTATATTGATAATCTGATATGCTGTTCACTGAGATTGTTATGTGACTATGTTGTAGTTATGTTCTGATATCCTATATCATAGCAGTTAAGTGACCCCTTCAAATATAAAATGCATATCAAGAAACTCCCTACTTGTTGAGTTAGGCCTTCAACGATGGAATAAGGAAAATTCTTCACCTTTGGAATTCAATTTTTATCATCAAACCAATGTCAATGCAAGTTTTAATATCTTGTAATTATAGAATGATCTTAAGATTATTTCTGCTGTGAAGAAAGCTTCCTGCATTTAGCAATGTATTGTTCTCCTGTATGTACTTAATATGTCTTTCTCCCATGTTCTTCTGATTTTGAATTTCTGGAGGTCTAAGTAGCTGCTGTGAAGTAGGAAAGTTCATATTATCTAACTATATTCACCAGCCAGAGACACTCAGACCATCAGAAATAATGCAGTGCATACATGTCACACACCTATCATCATACTGACAGGTTCTGAACGTGCTGTTTAGTACACCTTGCCCTTAACTGCTAGTGAAGACCAGAATTTTATATTGATGCGATTATGTCATGTTTGGCGAAAGTAGATTTTCATTCTGTAAATGTGGTATTCTTCCATATCTGGCAAGATTTATAAAACACCCAGCATATACTTCTGTATAAAACTGATAAGTAGTCACTCCATAGTAATCACCCAATGTGAGCAAGTGGGCAATGACCATGTTAGGCCTGGGCTGAAGTTTTTTTTTTAACCTAGATGTAGTTTTCCTTCTTTTGACCTTTTGTAAGCAGGTTATTATTACAGTGTCCTTACAATGTCTTGTGACATACATGTTCATGTTTCTTACCATGGAGTGACCAATAGCTGAAACATTCCAAAGGCTGCCAAAATACTGTATAGACTATATTGCCCTATATACCCAGATGGTGTATCTCCTAGACTGCACTTTTTGTGTATTATAAAGTCTTCTCTATTCCACATTGTCATAACAAAGTGCTTTTAGTGCCGCTATGGAAGGTTTTCTGTGTTGGGATCCAGGTGATCATACTCTTCAGCTTTTGTTTTTTATCAGAAGCTTTAGTAGGATTGTTTTTCAGAGCCTCACTATACATAAGTGTGTGTGTGTGTGTGTGTGTGTGTGTGTGTGTGTGTGTGTGTGTGTGTGTGTGTGTATGTGTTCATGCTCACCAGGTAGAGATGCTAATACTTTTCTATCAGTGTGTTGCATGCATTTACATCTCTCATTAATAATGACTTATAAATATAAAATGGTAATAGTAGTTCTCATGTGGGATGTTGATCTTGAGCCAAAGACCACTAGGTTACCATGCTGGCATCACTGCATCTGGACCAACAAGAGTCTCTGGACAGATAGGGCTTGAGACGTCCCTTGTGTGAGAGTGAACTATCAATGAGCAAATCATTTTATGTGAGCATATCACAGTTCAAACAGTGTTTAAACTAACCAAAATCTACTAGACCCTTGAAATTGTGACAATATTAAGTATTTGTACCTCTGCTATGTCACTCATCTGAAGTGATAAGAATTGACTGTCTAATTAAGTGTAAAGAGATGCCATTAAGTAGGTAGTTACTTTTACTAATGCTTAGAGGTTAATCTGCATGATTTGTCTATGGATTTAATTTGAAAAGAAGCTGTTATGAAACATGCAAGTGTCATTTCAGGCAGGTACATGTTTCTATACATTTACAGCTTATTTCTGTACTCCCAGGCATATCTAGTTTCCATGTTACTCTGATAGGAAGAATAAGTAGCAAATAAAACAGATATAGGCTAGCAAAATATTTGGAAATGCATATCTAATAAAAGGTCAGTTAAAATGCCTTATAATGTCACATTTCTCAGTGTAGTTTGTTTGTGTAGCTTGTTGCATATTCCATACGATAACCAGTAGTAAGAGGTATTCTTTATATGCATATATCAGGGCTCATCTTACTGAAACTCCCTGATCTGAATGGTCATTGCAGTAAATATTAGGAGCTGACAGGGTAGATGGAGGGTAGGCCAGTCTTCTCCTCTTTCTTTGTCTGCCACAGATCAGATGTAGTGTTGTTTCTACCAAACCTCCCCAGCACCTATCAATTGTTACCTATTCTTGCTCAAAAAAGCATTTAGGAAAAAAATATGCAGAATTAACAATATTATTAATAGAACAGGGAAAACCCCAAATCAGACTGACTCATTAAGCAGTTAGTTTAGGTTAGAGCAACCTAAACAAAATGTATATCAGTATCTACATCTATTAGCCTGTTTTTCCATCATACTTTTCTCACCGTGTGGCTATATTCTTATTGTCTTATAATGTCACCAACTGTTTTTATTCCGTGGTCTGCATGCCAGAATGTTCTAGTTCACACTTAGAAGGTATAGGTGCCTAATTAATATCCTCCTTTTCATGGATGCGTATAATGCTGTTTACTGCTTTAGATTATAGTCAGTTTGCTAAGCATCCTGTGTCCTGTTGATATTAACATCTATTCTCCTACCACTCCCTTTGACCTCTTCTATCAGAAGTGGCGCCGCATATCTTTTTCTTCTTCCCACTTCTAGCACTACCTTTTCCCTATTGTCCATCACTTCACATTTCATAATCATTTCACTGCAAACATGTACTTCCTGCACCTGGTCAGTCTTACCCATCTCGCCTATAAAACTTGGATCCACAGACTACATAACTCATCCCCTCTTTCCTGTATGCTGCTATCTTTGCAAATTTTGCAATAAAAAGAAAAATATTTGCAGTACAATATAGACTTCAAATTTATACTATGCACAATATTTTTTAATTTTATTTTTGTAACAGCTAGTTGCTATGTTAAGTGTTTAAATTTGGTTTAAAGGGAAACCTACTTTAGGTCAGGAATGTATAACAGATTTTTACAGGTGGCCCACGTGGTGTCATTTTTATTCATTTCTTTATTATACAGATTACAGCTAGTAAATATTTATCAGAAGGTGAGTCATGCAGACTTGCAATTACATGTGATATACTTACTGGTTATGAAGAGAAGAACAAAATTGTGTTTGAATTCCAGAATGAAAAAGAAAAGAAAAATAATATGTTTAGGTTCACGATTTCAAAGGCATTTTTTAAGGTTACAGCCAAAGATAACCATCAAGAAGTTTGGTCACATTGCCAAATACTGTGGGAGACAAAGAGTATATTCCCTATTCAGCAGATGTTTTGCACATACCTCCAGTTAAAATTTGCAAAAATTTAAAAGTACTTGTAATTTGCTTACTTTGACTGTACCTAACCATATAACTAAACAAAATCCTTCTGCCTTAAATCAAAAGCAGTCTCTTCTATGGTAACTGCAAAATATGTGTAACCGTTCCATCTGATAAATGTATTAACCCCAACCAATGTTAGGAGAAATGGAACCATTCCAACTGAAAGAACTATTAATGAGGGCTGATGTTAGGTGTAATGGAGTCAAGCCTCTCTCGCACCTATCCATTTTATATATATATATATATATATATATATATATATATATATACACACACACACACACACACACACACACACACACACACACACACACACACACACACACACACACACACACACATATTAATATATGTAAATATAATCAAATCTTTATTTAGGTGCAGTTGGTTTTATTGGCAAATACTTTTGTCACACTCTCACTCACACTCACACTCCCAAATATATATCTAGGAGGCTGAAGGTGTCTGAGAAAAAAGGAAAAACGTCTTCCTCTATTTTCCAATTAATAGGCCAGAGCCTCCACTTTATGCCGCAATACTAATGCCATAATACTAATGACAATGATGCTGGATTGTCTAACCTTCAGAAAAGCCATGTCAGATTCAAGAAAGCCCAGTGCAATGCAACACAACAAGCAGATCTAGCAAGAAACAAGATAATGCAACAGGACAGCCTGTCTTCATGCTCTTGTGTTGAACTAAGACATGCCCTCCTTTTCAGGCTAACTAAAGACAAAGAAGATATACTAAGCCAATTATTAGTTTAATGGCCTTTTAGAACACTTGAAATGAAGTTAAGTCACAGCCACATTTTGACTTGGCAGTTCAGAAGGAATGAAAACATTTCTTAGCTACATTTTATGGGCCTGGTGTAAACTATCTTGGAATTCACATTCAAGAGGCAAGCAATTGGTCTTGTATGTATTGTTATAAAATCAAGAGTAAGACCTCAGTATATACTGGTCATCAATTGTTTATGCTTGGCACTGGGATTCTAGTATTTGTTATGGTTTCAAATTTACTTTTTCACCAAGCAAGGTTTCATTTCCTGAGGCAATACCTCTATGGAAAATTAAAACAAAGTCCATAGCAAAATGACTAGTACTGCTTTTTTTTCTACAGCAGTAACTCCTCAAGAAATTTTCCCTGACAAAGGCATGCCACTTGTGTTCAACATAACCAACAAACTATGTCAATTTATTTAAGTAAAACCACTTAGGACATCCGTATGCCACAATACGACAGATAGACTAGTTATGTTGTGAAAGGTTATAGAAGTGGATTAGGGAAACTGTGACCATCTGCTTCCATATCTTCACTTTTCTGTAGGAGAAGCACTCCATTCTCAAAAGAATTCATACCATCTGAGCAGCTGTACGACAGAGATCCTTGAGACTTGCCAGATGTAGCAAAAGAATCACGTGAGGAGTAGGAAAACACCTCATTTAGAAGAGTAACAGAACATTTTACAGACATGCAGAACTGGTTAAGAAGTATAGTGTCTGTATTAAAAAACATGAAGAAGGGGATGAAACACAGAGCATATGATAACAGAAACTTTAAACCCGGGGATAAAGTACACATTTTAAAAGTCATTGCTGAGAACATGTTCTTTGTAAAGTGGTGAAAACCTTTTGAAATTGTAGAAAGTGTAAACAATGTTAACTATAAGGTGAGAAAATAAGTAAGCAACTTAGAATATTTGGTGAGAATAGTGAGAAAAAAAAGCAAAAACAGTCATACCACATAAATGTTGTGAAGCTTTAGAGAGGCTGAAGTTTCTCTTGTAAGCATGCAGGCAGAGGTACTTAAGAGCCTCACAGCATAGTCTGAAATCAAAATAGATGAGGCATTACCAAAGTCAATGAAACAAAAAAGAAATGGAATTTGCACTTGGGAACAATATCATAGTTTCAGATACTGACAAAAGTATTGTAATCTATGACATTAAAACCTTGCCTGGTGAAAACATAAATTTAAAAACATGCCAGATACCAGAATCCTAACGCCAAGCAGTTCAGAAAGAGGTATATAAAATGCTGAAACAAGAGGTTATAGATGTCTATAAAGTGACTGGAATAACCTAATTCCACTGGTCAAAATGCCTAGTGGATTTATATGGTTTTGCATTTACTTCGGAAAATTACTTGGCATATGTAAATATGATTGATATACCATATCCTAAATGGATGAACTCACTGAAACATTCGACATGGTTATGGTTCTTCACATTTTGTACATAACCAGAGGCTATTGCCAAATTCCACTAGCCACATAATCTAAGGACAAAATGTTACTTTCCACTCCAGATGGACACTTGACTTACAGGTTGCTGCCGTTTGGTCCCCAAATGAAATATGACACATTTTAGAGGCTGATGGGATAAACTTCAGATATGCAGTAGCCTGCTTTGACTGGGAAAGCCATCTTTCCAAAGTTGATACCAGTTTAGCTTCCCTGTATCAAGACTGGGTTGGCTGCTAACCTGCTAAATTTGCAAATTAGGCTTGGCTGAAGCTCAGCATTTGGGCTGAATAATATTCATACAAATGTCATAAAAAATGAATCAATGCAAAACCTGTCCATGTCAGTCATTATGAAACAAGTTAAGGCTTTTCTAGACCTGGCTAGCAATTATCTAAATTTAGTCCCACTTTTTCTGCCATTGCATGTTCCTGAGTTACCTGACTGAAGGTAAGGATCCCTTAAAAGTTCAAAGCTAAACTGGAACAAATCTTTAAGCAACTAAAAGATATGCTGTGTTCAGAACCAATGCCAGCAACTCCATATTTCCCAAAAGTTCCTTAGTGCATATAGATCCTTTGACATAGGCATAGGATAGTCTTGTCTTAAACTATAAATGGGATGAGCCCCCAGCTACTATATAAGTAGTAAACTCAGCAATGCTGACACATTATTCAGTAATAGATAGAGAATACCTTGACATGAAGTTAGCCCTCACCACTTTCAAATATTTATTTGTGTAGAGAATTTGTATTGATTAATGGTCAAGTCCCCTACAATGTTTTTACCCATCTAAGGTTTATAACAAACATTTTCTAAATGGGCCTTGACTACTACAGTTTTGTGATGCAGTACTGTCTACAGGCACTTGAATTACATGGGGTCTTATGGCATGATCTTCTATCTATGACCTATGACAGGATTAGCATATGTGGATGTATGCCCTGAAGTTATGCAGTAAAGTGACTGCTAAGCCTGGAAAAAAACTGCTCATTGTAGAGCTGTGTATACTACAGGGTAATACAAGAAAGGGGAATACAGAATGAGTATGAAACCAAAAGGGAGGTGGATCTCCATCACAGTTAATAGGAAGCAACTGTGCCTTGCTTTGTATATGGGCCACTGCCTTTTGAAAGAGCAGGTTCTTGTCCTTCAAATACAGAAATAAAGGGGAAAGGTACAGAAGAGTAGTCTCCAGATAGGTACTGAAAAAGGATGAAGGCAATTTGAATGGCATGTTTGAAATTAGAAAAGGGGAAGCTGCTGTACTGCACAGAGGAAAAAACTCTGCCTCTAGAAGTGTGCATTCTGAAGAGAGAGAAAAGTCTGAACTGTTTCTCTACTTTAGGCACTTCAAAAAAGCTATTCATTACCACTGTGGAGTTATTACAGTGCTGGAGTAGAGACAGAAGGCTAAGAAAAAAATAAAAGAAAAAAAAACACCCAAAAGAGCGGAAACTCAAAACTGGTGAAAGATGCATAATATATCATAAATATATCCTGAATTATCTGAAGGAAAATTATCTGAACAGTTTACTCCTTTAAGCTTTCAGGAGAATTGAAGTTACAGTGTTTATTAATGGACTTTTATTTTTTTCAAGGACAAATGAATTTTAGTTCAAACATCAATCTTTATCTGTTTATATGTTCTGTATAATGCAGTTGTAAATGGTATGTTATTTAGTAGGTAATTCATAAGCGGTGGGACTGACAGCCTTCTGTCTGGTGACGTTTTATATATACATATATATATATATATATATATATATATATATATATATATATATATATATATGTATATGTTAATCTTCATAAGTGCATTATGCACTTAGGCGAATCCACTTTGTGTGAAAGGAAGGCACTAGGGTGAATCCACTTTGTGCGAAGGAGGTTTTCAAACTGGAAAAACCTCGAAAAAAGTGATTGAATGTGCAATGGGTGAATGCACATTGGCATTCGTTCATTGCAGATTCGACATTGTTGGTGCGGTTTGCACTATAGCGGGGACTGGGGAAATTATCCCTTCCCCACTGTGGTGTGATTTCGGTGTTAGTATATTAAAGTAAGGGGGTGTGGGGGGTGCAGGGGGGCTTTCACCCCTGCATTACAATGTGTCTTCTACATTTTAGTTAAAAAATCAGCAAATCAGCTGTTCAATTTGCTGATTTTCGAACTACTGAGAATGTTGAAGTTTAAAATTTGCGCATTCTGTTCGCCCAAATACGCGATCGATATTGTAATTTCTGACAATATGAAGGTAAACCTGTATATATATATATATATATATATATATATATATATATATATATATATATATATATATATATATATATATATATATATATATATATATATATATATATATATATATATATATATATATATATATATCTATATATATATATATATATATATATATATATATATATATGTATATATATATATATACCGATAGAGATAGATTTATATATATACAGGGAGAGAGAGATTTATATATATTTATGTCTATATATTTATCCATATCGATCTAACTATCCATATATGTGGATGGACAGATACATAGATGTATATAGTCATGTATTCAGAAAGGCTGACAATCCATGTTGTCAACATTTACATTTTACAGTATCAAACCCATCCCATCAAAATTCATCTCTACAAAAGTCCCGCTGAATGGACTCTTCCACTGGTTATGCAGGGAGGTAACTAAGTATCTTGCATTCTTGTGGAGCAAATTGTGTTGACTAACCTCAAGTTGACAAAACGAACATTCAAAACATTCAGCATCCTAAACTTCAACCATATCAATATCTCTGCAGACACACACACAAACACACACACACACACACACACACACACACACACACACACACACACACACACACACACACACACACACATATACACACATACACACAAAAACACATATATGTAGATTCATAGGTATTTACTAGGCTTATGACCACAAGAGTCTTGATAATTGTAACCAGGGGCTTGGGAGATGAAACACTTACCAAAAGATGCCTGGAAAATGAAACATTTACAGGCTGCCTGTGTCCTTTAGTGACATAGGTGCCAAACCAGAGATGAATTTCCTATTCACCATTCAGTTGTCCTAGTTACACATGAACTGGGCTAGGGAGGAACTCTGCTTTACATCGATGGGGAGCCTGTTCTAAAGAAGTAGTCTCTGGAGTACATATCTGTCTTTTCAGCATGTCCTATTTATATCACAGACAAGGTTTAATTCTTTAGAACAGTTAAGTCTGTTTGTTTTGTGAAGATGCAGAAAGGCCATCAGTGTGGGGTCTGACAATGCTTTGTATGTCAGGAATAGATCTCCCCTCAACAGCCTGTAGGAGACAAAATACAGGAATATGGCCATGAGGTGTTCTGCATAGGACATGTTACTCATGCCTTGCATTCTTTTAGTGAGGAACCTCTGTGGACCATACCTCTCAACTGTACAGATTTTCACAGAATATTCAGATTTCTGCCTCATACTTTCAATCCTTTTTTCCTAAAGTTGTGGTTTCCCGGCACATTAGTGCGAAATCACAAAGGGCTGAAGTTAGAAAATGACATATATTTGAGTTTCAGACTTCAAACCCTTCAGAAAAAATTCACGCTAATGCAAAACCTGTAATTCTATCAACTGTCTAAGATTGTACGAGCAATATTTAAAAATTGTCCTTATTATTGAGCCTTTGTCCCACTTTTATTCATGGCTTTGTCCAGATTTCTTGCTCTAAGAAGTTGAGAGGTATGCTGTGGACATTACAGTTGTTGGATATGCCTGGTTAGGTACATAACAAAGGGGGCGTTGAACTCAATGATAGTTCTGATGAATGCCAAATACAATGGAACAATGACTTCCTAGGTCCTAGATGTCATACCTTTGTTTATAAGTTGTACAACATATAATAATTTCCTCACTGCAGTAGACACATGATGATCAAAATCTAGATTACCATCTATACATATGTCTCCAAGTCCCTGACTACTGGATCAGCTGTTAGGGATGTGTTGTCAATATGTTACCAGGGGTAGATGAATTCCTGAATGATACTATTAAGCATTTCTTGGCATTAATTTTGACACACACACACACACACACACACACACACACACACACACACACACACACACACACACACACGCACATGCACACACACACACTCATATATATCTAGAGAGAGTGAGAGATGTAAATATAGATAGCTATATTACTTAATATTTTTTGTTCTCTGTTGTCTGCAGCCATCAAACTTCCTGCAGTCAGATAGTCCATTAGTGTCAGGGAGGTAGACAATCATGGAACATCTCATTAGGAGTTTCCAGCTTTAAGCCCAGCACCTTTCCTTCAGCAGGTAACATGCAATGCATGCCTTTAGATGGGAGAGCCATGGGTGGTCCATTTTCAACACATTCTCTGTGAAGACTACCGCACAAATGTGGCTTAGCAGAGGCAGATCCGTGTCTTGATTTTTATGCTGCATAGGATTCACCTCTCTCTCCAGCAGCTGCAGTCATGGTGGTGAACCAGATACCTCTTTCTCCATGATAGGTGTGCTGTAATCAGCAGCCCATCTCTATCCTCTATCATCTGGATCCTCTATTGCTTGAGCTGCAAACCCATCTTTGGTCATCTGCAACATACATAGTGGTGGATTCATCCATCTATGCCGCAGTGCTGTGAAATACTGCAACTCCTATGTTTTTTTTGTTTTTTTTTTTTTGGTAATAAGACCAGTTATTTAAAATAACTCCCAGTTGTAATCCACTTATTCTGATTTTTTTAACAGAGTTCTATAATAAAGTCTTGTGCAATTATCAATATTGTTTTCAGTTTAATTTTGCTTATCATAAAGACATTAAGAATATAATTAGATATAATAGGTTTTCGAGGGGTATTGTAATTTAAGTAAAAAGAAAAGAAAGGTGACAATAGATTTTTTTTTCTGGTGTCTTTAGTAATATTTATCCTTTATGAAATTAATGGACCTCTTTCCGTAGACATAACAGGTTAGCTGTAAGACCGGTTACTATGTTAATCCATGATGTAGTGAAGATAAAGGCATCAGGCACTAAATATAAATAGACCTTGTTTAGAAGGCTAAAAGCTCTTCTTGTTTCAGGCACAGTGATCTCAATGTTAATTTGTATTTAACTGCCAAGTCATTTAAGCCAATAACTCTTAATATTACCTTGTATCTGGAATGGACGGATAGAATGTATCTAGTCTAAATGTATCAAAAGAGGCATAAAGTCATAATAATGTTAGCAAAAATGATAATATGCTATTTATTTTCCACATTTAAAACATATATTCCCATATAGGAAGGGCACTTAGAAGGTCTCCAGCTAGGTTTCTTTATTACTAAAGCAGCATTATGCTATTACATGTTAAACGTTACCCTTTCTTTAAGGATAGTACAAACAGAGACAGCAGGAACTCCTTCTCTTTGATAAGCTGCATCTGTTAGTAGTCCACCTCCTGTGATGGACAATTACTTGACAATGTCCCACTGCTTGTTTTTGGCATGCAATATCATATAAATTACCATTTGATACCCCATTACAGACAACTGTTAACGCCACCTATGGCATTGTCTTACACCACTCTTAGCCAGAATTTGTTGTAATAAATCTTGTTTATGCTATCTTTTGGCCAGGATGCACATGCTATATGTTTGGATGGTCTGCAGTAACACCTTAGTCTCCCAGGTGGTGAACCTGTCATGCCATTGCATGTCTCCACAAACCATAGCAAGATATATACACCTGTGTGTTCCACATGTCAGTCAGTATGTGCATATGGCTGTATGTGTATGCCCCATTTATATAGGACCTGTCACTTCTCTAGTTTGGTGGCCATTTACTTGTCCCCTATTAATCTGTAACCATTCCTTTTTTCCCTTTAAAAACTACATCAGAGAACAAGTTGCCACAACATCCCTTCATAAACCAGTGCATAGAACCCCTGTGTTACCTTCCACATAATTTTCCTGCCATACACCTTTCCATGCCTCACCCTATTTACAGAGGCCTGTCATTTGTGACGTGTCCTTCCCAATGTTTGTGCAGCCCACAGAATTCCTTCCACACCTTTGTGCCATTGTGCTGTTTTCCCACACTTACATATTTCTTTATATCCCTGTTGCTGCATTCAGTCATTACTCATCAGCAACAGTAGAGGGGTACATTACCAGGCATCTTTTCTTCCTTCAGTTTGCCCAACTCTAATTCCAGTGTTATTCTGTAAACTTTGGATTCCATATTTGTTCATTTTAATGTGGTCACATGCAATATGGTACCTCCAACTTTATATTGTGTTAATCAGGGCTCTGTAGCATGGAAGTTATATCAACAAGTGAATTTAGCATAGCTACTTCTGAATTGCTATCTTAATGCAAAACACTATTCACAGCTAGTAGTACCACCGTGTTCATCCCTTCTTATTTCATGGCTAGGGATACATATGTAGAGTATGTTCTCATGTATGGAACCTATGACACTTGTAGCATCTTGGCTCTGCACTGTGTAGGTTTCTGGTAGTGGCTCACGGCTACACTATGACACATGTCATGTGATGCTTGAACATGTGACCATGTGCCTGGGGGTATTTTTTTGCTCCTCAAATGAACTTATGTGAGTGAGCATGGATTTCTGTGATGTTGGGAGCAGTGGGGTTCCTGCTTGCTGTTTGAGGTCGAGTGAGATTGTCATGTTCTTCCTCCTGAATGACTTTCAGGAGTATTTGCTGGGTCAGTATGATAGTTGCACAAAGTAGATACTTTAGCTTGCCAGAATAGTGACTGATTCAACCAGTCTCATCTTTTTTGGTGAGCAGTCCAATCACTGTTACAGTAAGGTACCTGCTTAGATAGTGGGAGGCAGAGGAGGAGAGAGAGAGAGAGACAGAGAGAGAGAGAGAGAGAGAGAGAGTTTTACTATATGCACTGTTTTTTCTATAGTATATTAACAAACCCACCCATGTGGTGAGTGCAACCTATTTTGATTCATAGTGTCTGAAGAGTAGAAAGAAAGGGAGTGATGCTGCAGAAGGGAAGAGCTTATATCCAGTCATTTTGGGTGCAGTAGCTGAGACTCAAACAGGACAACATCTTACTGTGAGGTGACAATGCTACTGGAGCATTGTGGTGGTGATGCTGCAGTAGCATTGTCGCCTCACAGTAAGACGTTGTCCTGTTTGATTCTCAGCTAAAGCGTCTTCTGTGTGGAGACATGCGTGAATGGGCGTACCTTCGTTGAAGGTTGTGCATCAGGGCTGGCAACTCGGTATGTAAAAATCTGCTGCCAATCATTAGCGGACCGGAGTTCCGCTGTGGCAACCCCTAACCGGGAAAAGCCGAAAAATACAACAACAACAACATGTAGTGTGCAGTACTGCCCTTTGCTGTTGCAATTTTACGTGTAACATATGCATGTACTAATGTGTTCCTTTTCTTTTCTATCTTCAGGTTTAGTTAGAGTTGTGGCAGAGGATTAGAGGCAGTTATCTCAGCCAGAACAAGCTTACTGGTTCTTGGTCTGGCACTGGGTCACCAGTGTTTGCCGGGCTCACTACTCAGCATGGAGATGGAGGTCCCCTGCTAAAGGTTGCCTGGAGAACTCACTAGTGACATTTATGTCCAGTTGTTAGGGAAGGGGAGTTTCCCCTACTGTTGGTGTTTTTTTAGGAGTCCCCTGGTCTTCAAGCAGCAGTTGTGCAGGCTGGAGTTGTCTGAGCTTCACAGAGAGCTGTGCTCCTGCTTCATAACTGTGTTGAATCTCCTTAAGTGGTTGTCAAGTCAAATGGCTGGTAGGCTCAGACCTTTGGACTGCTAAATGTGTGCTCTGCATATGATATCATCCTTGGTAGGAAGTGTTGTCTGAGACAGTTGGGATTTTGACCAGTCTGGCATCATTCATACACCAGTCTCTATTCCTCCATCCCATATGTATTTGTTCTTATCTGGTTTTTCATCCTGCCCTCCCTCCCTCCTCATTAACAGATATGTACCTCCATCTGTATGCAGTCACCCACTGTACTCTCCTCCTCCTTTTCTGTGATTACCACACTGTCTGTCTCTGTGATATGTCTGTTTGCTTGCTTGTCTGCCTTTTCAGTCTCCACCCCTAGCCCACCCACCATTATGCATTACCTTACCCAGCTCCCCTTCATCTTATTTTATAAAAATGGGAGACTTTCCTCACGAAAAACATCCCTTTTCTCTCCTTCACCTCTCATTCATTATGGTTACCTTGTTGTTTCCTCTGTTTGTTATTCTCCTTTCTAAAATTGTGATCTCCTCTTTTCCTTCTCAACTGTATGATTAATTGGATTGGCACATTGCTGTGTTAGCCCTCCTTGGGCTGTGTGCCACTGCATGTGTGCCATGGATGTGATGCATAATTCTACACGTGATCATGCATGGTCTTGGGCAAGATTGGATTTACTTGCCTGTCTTGCCTGTAATGTTTGGCACTCTGATCATTGGAACTTTGACAGCATGGCTTCCCCATGGCATCTTCATAGCCATAGCATGGCATAGCTCCACTCACTTACTATCCAGTCCTTTTCTCAGACTATCAAACTATTTAAGCCCGGTTTCACTTCTGAACAGATACAGGTCACATTGCACTACAAGATGGTTTAAATTTGTACTGCACAAGCACAAAGCTCTTTTCTATAAGATTATATGATTTAAGCTATAAAGCTTAGTTTGATTTAAGCTCAAAGCCTTTATCTTTCTTGCATAAAGTGTAACTATTATTTATTTATTTATTTACATTTGTTTACTGGGAAAGTCCATCTGGGTAATAAATATCTATTTAAATTGGAGGTCTGGGAAGAAAAGCTCCAGTGAGTTAAATAACATCGAATAAAACACTAGTATAAATGCAATTAGAAAACGTATATGCATACAGTTTGATTGTGGAATAAATTGGATGCAATAAAGCATGAGGAGAGACCAGTGATGTAAAAATAAAAATAAATAATAAAATGATGATTGAGTATGATAATCTGTATATACAAAATTATTAGAAGTATAGTCTACTATGCTAGGAAATAAAGATAAATTACTTAAGAGTGTGGCGAGGGCAGGTGTTGAAAGGTCTAGATAGATAGATAGATAGATAGATAGATAGATAGATAGATAGATAGATAGATAGATAGATAGACAGCATGATGAGATGGTAGGTTAGTAAGAATGTAAAGTATTTTTTAATGTAGATCTTACAGGTGAGGTGCCTGGGCATAGCCATGAGTTAGTGAGAAATTCTTTGAGAGAGGATTTAAATACATTGAGGCTAGATATAATTCTACTAGAATTAGGGACAGAGTTCCATATTTTGGATATGCAGTGTGAATATAAACTTTGCCCCATACTTTTTTGTTTGTTTGTTTGTTTTATATATTTCAAACTGGTATTTGTCTTGAGAGTGCTGAGGGTGATTTGGGAGATAGTGATGAAGTACTGAGGAGATAGAAGGGTAGACAGAGAAGTTATATAGTATGCTATGGGTTAGAAGAAGCTGCGTGTGGGTTAGATAATGAGTGAGATCTAACCAGATTGTGGGAGTTCTAACCAGATGACAACATGTAATGCAGAGCAATGATGAGCTTTATGTGGCAGGTCAGCTACAACTTTATCTGCCTTATTATAGGATTGCTCCAGTTGATATTTAAGAGAGATGTGGATGCTTGTCAATATTGTTAAGCCAAAGATAAAAGAGGGTAAAAGGTAAATGTTAACTGGGATGATTCTGCTAAAAAGAGAAAGGCATTTTTTTGCACTATATAGCAGAACTAGCTTTGGATGAGTTATTTTATACTGTTTTATATGTGAAGATCAAACTTTTAAGTAGTCATCTGTGGTGATTCCAAGCAATTTTGTACGTGTAACTACTTCAATAGGTGTATTATTTAAAGAGGTAATATAGAAGTTATTTTTAGCATTGGCATAAGACTTTAGAAAACATAGACATCGTTTTGTGTTTTTTGGGATTAAGTAAAAGTTGGTTTTGATGTAGCCACAGTTTGACTGAGTTGAAGGCATCTTGTGTCATGGATTGTAGCTGTAGTGGGTTATTAGATGTGCTGATGAGAGTTGATTCATCTGCATACTGAGTTAAGCAGACCTGCTGATAGATGATATATATATATATATATATATATATATATATATATATATATATATATATATATATATATATCATTGATGAAAATGTTACATGAGTTTCCTCTGGGTGCTCTGGTTCCCTCCCATATCCCAAAGACATGCTGTAGGTGGATTGGACACTCTCAATTGGCCATAGGTATGTGTGTGTGTGTGTGTGTGTGTGTGTGTGTGTGTGTGTGTGTGTGTGTGTGTGTGTGTGTGTGTGTGTGTGTGTGTGTGTGTGTGTGTGTGTGTGTGTGTGTGTGTGTGTGTGTGTGTGTGTGTGTGCCTTCTGTAGAAGGTTGGGAACCGGGCTTGCTACTCGGCACTGTAAAACTCCACTGCCAATCGTTCTGTTGACTGTTGTTCCACTGTGGCGACCTCTACCCGGGATAAGCTGAAAGGAGATGATGACGATTGATGAAATGTTAAAGAGCGGAGGACTAAGAATAGAGCCTTGAGGCTTACCCTCAAGGAGAGGAGTAAAATAGGAGAAAAGGAGAGAACGAAGAGAGCCATTCAGCAAACTGATATCTTTCAGATAGGAAGTTAGACAACCGTAGAAGAGTTGGTTTGGAAAGGCACAGAGAGAACATTTGAGTCAGACGTTTCTCATATGACACTGTGCCAAGAGTTTGAGAGATCTAAAAAAAAGAACAAAAATTATTCTGAAATCATGAGCTATTTGGTCTTTTCATTGTTATATATCTGACAATTTATCTTCAAGCACTGGATAACAATTGCAGTTTGTTTCTGAGGGTAAAGTGTATGAACTGTTAAGAAGTTTCATTCTATAATCCTAGACTTGATTTCCAAAACTTCCACTTGGAAACATTGTATCACTGCAGTTCTCCCTTGTCACTCATGAAAAGGTTCTCTTCTGTTTACTGACATTACATGTTAAATAACTCATTACAACCTAGTGACACCTCCAGGTGCTTGTTTGTTCATATTTACATTATTAATTCCAAAACCATGCTACATACAAAGTATTAAAATGTTTTATCTTAAAGCTTACACAATGGCAAATGCAACCATATTGACATATGACCTGTCTAGTGCAGGTAAAGAGATAATAATGGCTGTTTGTATAATATTTATTTATATTATTATAAATGTAATATTTTTTTAAATAACTCAACAACGAAGTAGCACAAAAAAACTACTGTACATTATATAAAAGCGCTATGCTGGATGAACAAAATTATGATGACAGTATGTGTGTAACAGGAATGGTTGTTGAGATATTGTAAGCTGTTTACACATTACTTCAAACTTAATAGTTATAATGTTTACTGTGACTTATAAAATCCTGTGCTGAAGAGTTTGAAATTTATACTTTTTAGTAACCTCTGTGTTTCCACAGGTATAAACATTTGTTTGAAATGTGAAGATATAATTTTATTCTATCAAAATATTAAGCTCCTCCCACTGGCAGTTGCAGTACAGATTCCAAGGGCTCCATTGGAGAGAATGAGATAAGTAAAACAGAATTAACAGAATCCACGTTCACTGCAGCTTGTAAGTTCTCTCAGAAGATATTGGATAAGAAGAAAATATGTAGCCACTGTTAGGCTTGAATAACATGATACAGTAGCTTAAAGTTTAAGTCCTTAGGTTTTAATGTTTTTACAAGTGCCAAGCATAGTTTTCTTTTCGCCATGATAAAAACAGTGATATCATCTAAATGAAGTGTACTATAGTCTTGAAATTAAGTCATTTTGTTAAAGCAACATAAATCAATCCACCACTGATCTTCAGGAAGAGAAGAGAGAGTGAGCTTTAAAAACAATGAGCAGTGTTCATTTTTATCAGTACATGAAGGGTACTGGGTTAAATTCAGGACGTCTGGGAACCAGTTGTATGAGAAATCAGTCAAGTCGTTGATTTTATTCCTTAGAAAGCCATGAGTACACAGAGTGGATTATCTTGCTATATCTTCTCATTCACGTGGTTTTCAAAAACATTTGAACATAATTATGTAAAATGACATATCTGCCTGTCACCTGTTGCCTTAAATTTATGTCTTTCTTGGAAATTTCTATACCTGCAGTTGTACTTTGGTTTTGTTGCATTATGATTTTCTCCCTGGTTTAAATGATACTATTCAAAATAAAAAAAGGTCAAAAATAACTTCATTGTCATTTAACCACACACAAGTGTACAACTGAACAGAATTATGTTCCTCTAAGCTCAACACAAACATTAATACAGCAACACAAAGCAAATTCACATAATAACATAATAACAACAGTAACAAACTACAGAAGGCACAGAAGCTTCAATTGCTACATGTCCCACTCCATCACTAGCTATAACCAAATCCCAGACCAACCACAGGCACAGAAGCTTCAACTGCTGCATCTCCACTCCAGCACCAGCAAATCCAAGTCGAACTTTGGACTGTCTAGCCCCCACACACTTCATAACTGCCACTACCTGCAGACCCAAATGGTCACAACCAACCAAAAGATTCTTCCTCTTTAATCTTCACCATCCACTTCATTACCATCACCAGTTCCACCAGGACACTGGACATACTCGACCAGGCAAGCAGACCTGCAGCTCAACAATATGCGTAAGCACAAAACAAAAACATAAAGTGCACAAACCAGACCTGGGAGGCCTCTGTCACACAAGGCCTCACCATCTTGAACACCGATATAAAATCTTCTTTAAATTTTAAATTATAAGTTATAAGTTAACATTTGAAAATAACATTTGTCTATTTATTATGCTTGTATTTATTATCATGATTCTTTATTATGTTGTTATATTGGATATGCATGTTTCTTTAAATCACATTTCAGGGTCATTTTTATTTTTTTATTTAAAATGAGGTCATGATATGTTTGGTGCAGAAATGTATTTTTTGATGTAATTATTGGTCTGATGAAGTTCTACTTTATTTAAGAATAAAATAATTTGCTAACCATTATTTCTGTCTGCTGGTACTGTATATTCTTCTGCATTCATGTTAGCTGTTGTGTCAGTCTTTGATGTTAGCTAAGTGTGCTCTTCTTAACACACACAATGTTCCCAGAATTGCCTCCTTCTGTGATTCATATGTGGTTACATGTATGTGTAGCATATTTATGTATGATTGTAAATTATTATTAGATCTGTTGTTCCTAATACTATTGGAACTGTCTTGACAACTTTCTCCTACATTTCTTTTTCTTCTACTTGTAAATCTTGGCATTTTATGAATTTGTGTCTTTCTGCACATAAAACAGAATAATCACAGGGTGCAATAATTTTAAAGATCAATCCTACTTTTGTCGTTTTTCATGGACTATTATATGTGATGTTATAGCATCTATTTTTTTAACTTTTGGTAATTGGTGATCCCTTGTGATATAAATTTCATCATTCTCTATAATACTTTGTGCTTTATGTTTCCAGTGCTTCTCATCAACTTATATATTGTATTGTTTGCACAATCCCCAATGAAGTAGTCTTGCCACATTATTGTGCTTTCAGTACACAGGCACTTTGCCACGAGTGTATCACAAGATTTGCAACTGTCTCCTGCTCTGTTTATAACACCTGCATTTGTCTGTTTCTCCAGCATTTCCAATGGATTTTGTAAACTAACCAACATGTACATAGTCCAAAATAAAAACAATGTATGTAGAGGCCTAACAGGTTTCCACACTTTACCTTAATGTACAAATTAATTAACAGATTAAGCACTTCCGTTCAAGTCAAACTGGGGACTTCATCAGAATCTACATTTAACAACATTAAAACCATTTAAATAGTCAAAATTCATTGCCATTGGGTAAAACACTTCCAATAAAATGCAACCTATACTTGCCACATGGTCGCCATGTCTTTTTACCAAACAGCCTCATTAAAATATATAAATATGTTCAGTTATAATATCCTCATTATGAAACAAAGTAAAAAATAAAATATTTAAGTAATACTAATTTGTAAAGCCATTTAAAAAAAAAGTATATATATATATATATATATATATATACACACACACACACACACACACACACACACACACACACACACACACACACACACACACACACACACACACACACACACACACACTCAAAATACCCGTCCAACATTATTTGTTTCATTATTGGTCCTCAGATACTTCTATGTTAGTCTGTCTGCTTTTTCCTATAAAACAGGGGCAATGGAAATAAACTCATTTAGACCTGGTGAAAATGTGGCTGCTGTTCTCAATTGCCATATGATCTTTTTTTTGTTTAACCCCCCCCCCTGGGATTGATAAAGATCTGTTTGAGAATACCAAATGTGAACTTTTTGAAGTCTTTGTCAGTTAAGGAGTGTTTATATAGAGCATTAGTCTCTTTTTTGTGTTTGAGGTCATACAAATGCTCATATGTCCTATTTCTGAGTGCTCGCTCAATCTTCCAAATATAAAAAGCTGTGCATGTGCAACAGTTTGACAAGTATACAATTTTAGTAGAAGCACAATTGCCTTTTTTAAAAATAATTTTACTAGACATTTTGTTGTCTAATGTGATCTCCACATCTCTGTTGATGCATGCACACTGACTGCAGGAACCACAAGGTGTCGTACCCATCCCACATCCCCCTTTATTAGTGTTTCTACTTTCTAAGAGTCTCTTTAAATTTGCACTAGTTTTTGTAATGAAAAGGGGTTTGTCACCAAGGATACAATTCACCCTGGAATCAACTCTAAAATGATTCCAGTTCTTACTTATGATGTCCCTCACTTTCCCAGATACCTGATTATGGGGAACAACCCATGCCTTCTCGTATTTGTTACCATTGTTACTATTTAAACTGGTGGAATTAACCTCAACAGCAAGTCCTTTCCCCAAAAGTGACAAATATCTAACCCCCCACTTGTTGTATACACCGTCCACAATATCTTTTACCAACTTACTGGGGTAACCCCTCTCACAGAACATGTCTGCCTCCTGAAGCAATTCATCCCCAGAGATCTTCATTGTGAGAGGTCGTTATTGTCACTCTTATTGCTTGTCCTTTAACTAGACTTTTCTTTTGACTAAGGGTGTGGTTACTGGAGAAATATAAGTAGGAATTACAAAAGGTCTTCTTTCAATATACTTTAGATTTGAACCCTG
>NC_056735.1:468921137-468963637 GCF_019279795.1 Protopterus annectens
AATCTGTGAGAGATGCATCTACACTAAGAATCTGCAATCCTTGCTCTCTCGTGCACAGAACAGTAACACTGAATAGGTTGTCAGCTCACATACTACACCTCCTATGCAAACCATGCACTCAACACATAAGCCATCATATGCAGAGGTACTCACCAGAAATGTACTTAAACACCAGAGTCCTTCAAACACAAACATGCTATACCTAATACAGCACCTACATCACTCAATACATATAAAAACACAAGCACCAGTGTCTCGCCAAATAAGCCTCTAAGACAAAGCACATCTAAACCAAATGTTTTAGTCGTAGATGATTCCATTGTGATATACATAGATGTCCCTCTCACCAGGCTGGACAAGGAGAATGTTACAGTCAGCAGTCTATCGGGTGTCAGTATCCATCAGATCACATGCACTCAAGTCTCTCAACAACAAGAACTGTTATGACTCCATCATAGTTCATGTTGGTGTAAATGACTTAAGACATACCTCACCGGATTATTTGAAGAGAGACATCATTGAGCTCTATGAATATGTGTCTCAGGCAGGTATGTCCCTAGCCTTGAACAGCATTCTACCCTCACCTAGGATGATACCACAATATAAACAAAAAATGATTAACTTCAACAATTGGATTAGTTTCTGGTGTCATTCTAAGGGGATCCAGTTCTTGTCAGTGTATGATGACATAATCACCTCTAGGCTTTTGACCACTGGTTAAGGCACTTGCTTCTCCTATAGTGCCTTTTAGGCAAGGTCTTGAGAACAAAATTTCTGAAATATTAGTCACAAATAAATTAAAGGTTATGCTGCTATATGCTAAGAGTTTAAATCAAAAACTGCACTCTCTGGAAGCACTCCTTTCCCTTGATGATGCTGATGTCTGTGCATTCACAGAAATTGTCTTCAGAGCCACATAGAGTACTTCACACTTGCAAGGCTACAATGCCTTTCACACTTTCACACTTTCAGACTGTAAAATGAACATGTGAGAACCAAAGGAGGAAGATTATCTATCTTCATCAATGATAAGTATATCTCTAGACTGATTAGACAGGAAATCTCCATGGATTTTCTCCAAGTTCAGCTAACTGTGGGTAAGACCACCCCCTTCAAGTCATCGTTAGGTATAGGCCCCCTTCAATGAACCAAAATACCCACGCTGTTTATTTGGACCTACATGAGTCAATCAAATTACAACCAAACACTCTAGTTATGGGCAATTTTAATTATCCCTCTATTGACTGGGAAATTTACATGAGTACCGACATGCTTGTACAAAGGTTCCTGGACTTTGTTAACACTAATGCCCTGGAACTAATAGTATGCAACCTCAAAAGGGTTTCAAATATTCTCAACCTGGTCCTCACCAACATGGTTGATGGTTGCACTACCACAAGTGTAGGACCCCCACTGGTTAAATCTGATCACAAATCAGTCACATTTGAAGTAGCTATAACACCTGAACCCCTCTTAGGTGAAATCCAGCTAAAAAAAATTCACCAAAGCTAATTTTACCCTCCTAAGGCATAGCATAAATAATTTCCAAGCTCCTGTTCCCACAAATGGGATTGATAACTATACTAAGATATGCACACTTATATGAATGTATTGACCCAGCTGCACCTGATAGGATTAAAACAAGATCCTCAAGAAAAAACAGCTTCTCTGGTCGACATCTAGCATTAATAAGTTATACAACAAGAGGAAGAAGTTACTATCTAAGAATAAAAAAGAGAAGTCCCAGGACTGGAATAACACTCTCCTCTGCTTGAACAAACAAATAAACAACTTGTAAAATCCTCTAAGGGCAACTTCGAAAAAACTTTAGCCACCATAGCTAAAGATAACCATAAGGCATTCTTCACCTATATCTGTAACCTAGCAGGTAGGACCCAGATGTGAACTGAGCTAGCTGTGGATGGCATCACACACACACTGATCCTGTGAAAATAGGTAACCTATTAGCTGACAGGTTTGGTGAAAATTTCACCCCCCGTCACTTTCAAACATTCCACAAAGCATTCCCTCTACATCTCCCTTACCTAACATCTCTAAAGAGCAAGTCATTAATGCTCTCTCTAAGGCCAAAACCACAGCCTCTATGGGACCAGATGGCATCTCAGGTTCCATTTTAAATGGTCTAAAATATAAGTTAGCAACTCCATTAGGTACTCTCTTCAACCACAGCCTGAGTACTGGTTTTGTCTCTGCTGAATGGAAAACAGCAACTGTCACCCCCCTTCATAAAGGTGGTGCAGCAACAGACCCTGGGAACTACAGACCCATAAACTTAACCATCTTTATCTGTAAGGCCATGGAACAAATTATTATGGATGTTAGAAACAAGGATATAGGTGATTTCCAAACCCTTGATCTAACACAGTTTGGTTTTGTCAAAGGCAGCAATGCCTGTTAAATGGGGTGGACTTCTTTGAAAATGTCACCAGAGCCACAGACAAAGGCAGATCTGTGCATACAGCCTACCTTGATCTAGCCAAGGCCTATGGCACAATCCCACATTCAGGCATCATTGTAAACTCTCCTAGTTAAATATCAACACTTATGTCATTAGGTGGGTTGCTAACTGGCTCACTGACAAATCTCACTCAGTCAAAGTTTGGGACTTTACCTCAACCAGCAGACCTGTCACCAGTGAGGTTCCACAAGGGTCAGTGCTGGGCCCCCTATTGTATGGAATGTACTTTTCAGAAGTTCAGGCCAAAACAGAGGTGCTGTGGCTGACTAAATTTGCTGAATACTACAAATTAGGTGCAATCATTAAATCCCCAAATGATGTCAATATACTTTAAGAGGGACTTACAAAAAACAATGATTGGTGCCAAAGCCATGGACTCAAACTCAGTGCAAAAAGTGCATTATCATCCTCTTTGGTAAAAACAATATCCCTGCAGACTCTCATATAAATACTAATACCCTAAGTAAAAACTCAGCAGGGAGAGTTGATTGTAGCCTAAACTTTGACCACCATGTGTCTTCTGTAGTAAGGAAGGCATTCTACATTGCACACCTCATTAGCAAAGGCATTGCCTCAAAAGCAAAAGAGGTCATAGCCCTGTACTTGGCCTCATCAGGCGAATAATTGAATACAATGCTCCCTTTACTATGTACCTTACCAGGCACCTGAAGCAACTTGAGAGACCTCAGAGATTTCTAATCAAGAAAATTCAGGGTCTCCAGCACATGTCATACATTGACAGACTGAAGTCACTGTCACTGCACTCAGCAGTGTACAGACTACTTAGAGGAGAATTGTGCCTGACCTACAGAGCAATCTTGAATCCAAACCTAATGGAAAACCTGCACATCCACAAATCAAATGAGACAAGGGTCACCAGCTCCATGGACCTTAACCTGGCCTGCAACATAAATAGGACTTGTTGGTGAGACATATATGTCTCTCAGAGGTTGCTACTCCTCTAGAAGAGGCTACCAGTTCACATGAAACAAAGCCTGTTTATGACCCTGTTTAAAATAGCCTAGAGGGCTTAATGGGAAACCATAAATTTCTGCTGGGGATGTCACCTGTGACCTTCCTAAATATAGGCAGTCGATGTTAACTAAGATCTCAGGTTTTGGCAAGATCCTTCATATAGGGTTTCTCTAGTATTATGTTGGTCACACACAGCTAGGCTTATAAAGTCCTTCAGGTCAATAGCCCAGTAACCACCTGTGAACCATACAGTGAGTTTGAATCATAGGATAGTATGATATATAAGGCAATTTGAACAGAGGACATGTGTACCTTGCCAGTAACTGCCATCTTGTAAGGTTGATTGATTCACTTCAGAGAAAGCAAAAGTATGCAAGCAGAGTAAATATGTAATTATGCTAATAGAACATTGCAGCCATCATCTCGTTGACAAGTCATGATTGCACTGTTTTCTTTTTCTTTTCTAAGTCAAACTTTATTTTATAATGTCTTCCTCATTTTGTTTTAGCCTTGCTGTAGCCAATATTTTGCAACATATTTACTAGTAGTACATCAGGTGATCTTAGATGGTTGGAACTCTGACTATGACCAGACGACCTGAGTTTAATTTTGGCTCAGACACTGCAGGAGCTAGATGGAGGGTGGGAGTAAGATTTTCTTGTCCCACCCACTCTGGGAAGAAGGACTTTCTACCACTGATCTGTCATGTCCCCAGTGATGGGGGCAGGGGGCAAGACAGTAATGCTGTGGCAGCTAGTCACTAAAATTTAGAGCAGAATGGGGGCTTCATCTAACTGGTATAATTTTTGGTGATGCATGTAATGTCAGTTGCATACAAGACAACATATGTGACGCTGTGACTGTTTGTTCCTTACCTCTTCCCCTTCCCAAAGTACTAATGAAGGGAAGTCTAAGGTCCAGGTGTATTAGAGGAAGCACAAGGAAAAAAAGGGGCACTGAGAGCATGCTCAGAATAGCTGACAGTTGGAGGGAATGCCGTACCTCTCAACTGTCCAGATTTTCACAGAATGCCCAGATTTTTGTCTCGTATGTTTGTTATGTTCCTCATAAAATTTGTGGTTTTCTGGCAAATCACTGGGATGATCTGAGGATTGAAGTCACTAAATAATGGCATATATTTGAGGTTTCAGACTTCAAATCCTTCACAAAATGTACGCTAAAACAAATCCTGTTAGTCTAGCAACTTTCTAAGTTTATAAAAGCAATGTTTGATATATCTCCTTATTTTTGGGCCTCTGTAGTGCCATTTTGTCAGACATTGTCCAGATTTCTTGCACTAAGAGGATGAGCGGTATGGGGGTACACAAAGAAGGTCAGAAAAATTCCAGGTGATTCTTGAAACATTACGACTGTTCTTTTGTCTATAAATAAAACTTGTATGTATTGTTTTATTAGATAAAGCTTAAGATTGTTTCTATTTATCAAAATCTTGGTAATCTGAAAAGCTTCCTTATCTCATATGGCAGTTATGCCATTTAACACTCATTGTTGATCTATAGACTTCATATGAAATTCAGATGGCTGCCTTTCCACTATTCATTTTTTTATACAAATAAAGTTGAAACATGAAAAGAATAATTCTCAGTGGCATCACATGTGCTATCATATTTTACTCGTACTAAATGCTGAAATCTGAAGGAAATATTGATTGAACATTGGAAGTAAATGGCCACTTTGAAATCATAACTAGATGCAAAAGTGAACAAAACTGTAACTTTATGAATCAGTGCCCTGGTATGGCTGAAACAAGATTTAACACAGAACTGTCACTCCAGTTTTTATTTCTTTTTATCAACACTGAAAATAAAGAGCAAAATAATGCATTACATGGGCATGAAGTAGTGGAAATAATTGTTTAGTGATAGTGCCTTAACTTTAACAGAGAATAAAATATAAACAGGCATGTATAAGGCATTAAATTGGCTGTGTCATGTTGTGGTTATTCGACTGAAGATTTAGCTGTAAAACAAAATACTGTTTATAGTATATTTCCATGAAAATGACACAGCTATCAAGCAAGGTGTGAATCATGGAGTATATTGTAAAGCAGAGGATGAGTTGAGGGAATACAGTGCAGATCATATGCAACAAAGTAATAAAATGATGTCCCTGGTGATCTGTGTACAATGATGGTCTTCTTGGGAGAGTACAAAACAAGGCCTCTAAATAAAAGAGCTACAGCAGCACCGATCTTTGAAGCCGTACCATGCATAGCAGCACAAAACAACTAACAGTACTGATCACTCACATGAAATGACACAACATTGCTCTTACAAGTTGAAATAACCACAGCCAGATCCCTTCATCATCATAGACTGCAATAAAACCAGCTCTGTTGCCATGACGGAAGAGATCAGAACCTTTATGAATTATCCCTTTACAAGACAGAGGAACAGGTAGTACACCTGGTAATTTCCATTTCCCCTAGATCACCAGCTGAAAATGTATGTAGTTTTAATGGTCCCAGCTTCACTATTAAAATTTCTGGCATTATATGACTGTCTAGCTTGATTAAGGCTCACTAATGACAGCTTGAGGTAAGTTCATGGGCTGCTGTCAACATAGGCATAATAAAGGCTTTACAATAAATAATCATCCCTCATTTATTTGATGTATGAGTATTCAAACTCAGCGTATCTAAAACTTCAGGAATCCACTGCTCAAAACCACAATATTCCTAAGACCGCAAAAAAACTAACAAACAAAAAAAATCATTTGTTTTTCTTCCTTTTTTTTTCAGGGAAGCAATCTCCCTGTACCCCACAGCCCAATCTCGCTCTCTTTATATAATATAATATAATATAATATAATATAATATAATATAATATAATATAATATAATGCACACATACACCACACACACATATGTATTTATACAGCTATATATAAATATATCTATATGTACACTTAGATAGCTATACCAACTTCTAGATCACTTGGAAGAAGAAGTACATTAGGAAAATGCAACACTCACCTTTTCACTCTTCTGTAAGTCTAACGGGTATTACATGTTGTCATAGCCCTTGCAGTGCTGATGTTCTGAGCACTGACTAGCTGACTGGTAACAAACAGCAGGCCTCCACATAATGTAACTTTGCATCACTGACAATTATTGTATGTTCTTCAGGGCAGCATGATTCTTTACAGGCAAACAAGAATGGGTGCATCATGGGCAGATCCCATTTTGTCAACTGCATGCAAGGGTTGTCTACTGTATAATCTACCGCCTGCCTTTGCAGATGGTCTGTTCAATTGTGTGTGTGTGTGTGTGTGTGTGTGTGTGTGTGTGTGTGTGTGTGTGTGTATGTGTGTGTGTGTGTGTTTGTGCTCAGAAGTGCATGTGTGTGTGTGTGTGTGTGTGTGTGTGTGTGTGTGTGTGTGTGTGTGTGTGTGTGTGTGTGTGTGTGTTTACAAAAGTAAATAGGGTACATTACTGGGCAGCCAAATTAATAACACATAAAGTCCTATCACAAGAACACAGGGTAGTAAAGAAAGGGATGGGGAGAAATCGAATGCCATCATGAAAATATCGAATAGAGAAAACTATAAAGCAATTAAGTCAAGAAGTGTCACTGTTAAAAGAGTATAGAAGAGGGAACAGTTGAACAAAAATACTCAGAAAGATAGCGTGATAAAAGCAATGTGCAGTATTATAATGGATCAGGATTTATCATTCACTATTGAAAATAATACATTAAAAATAGCACAGGCAGAAAAACTTAGAAGATACACAGATAAATATAAAGGAAAATTTCAAAATAAGCAATTTATTGATGACCGAAAAAAGTTTTATAAAGAATCGGAAAACAAGGTAAAAGGAATTGAAAGACCAACAAAAAAAAAAAAAGAAATAGATTTTTATTTATTTTATTTATTTAACATTTGTTTATCGAGAATGTCCAACTTGGAATGAAGCCAATTTTTAGTGGAGGTCTGGGGAGAAATGCTCTAGACGCATGTTTTTGTAACATGGGAGGAAACCAGAGCACCCAGAGGAAACCCACATGAATGCAGGGAGGACATGCAGACTCCACACAGAAGGCACCCCAGCCAAGAATTAAACCGGAGAACCTTTTACTATGAGGTGACAATGCAAGATACATTTAGGAGAAATATTTATAAACATCCTGTGGAACATAAAGATTCTAAATGGATAAAAAATAAATTAAAAGAAATAATAAGAAGTTCAAATGTACAGGATATGAAATGGGATGAAGTAATGGCCAGCAAGATTGAAATAAAGTTAAGAAAAGCCTCTAATTAGAAAACCTGAGGCCCAGATGCAGTACCTAACTTTTAGCTAAAAGTATTAACATCTTTGCATGAAGATTTAGCCATGAGTAAGAACTATTTATATGCACACCCCAAACAGACACCAGGCTGGCTAACAACAGGAAAACAATTCTCCTACTTGAGTGAACCTGCAAGCTACCCCTAAAAACTATAGACAAATAACTTGCCTTCCAATGACATATAAACTATATATTGGAATTGATGCTTACAGGGTTTATAGTCATTTAGAAAACTCAATTATGGCAATAGAACAAAGGGGTAATAAAAGAAAGTTATATGGAACAAAGAATCCATCTGTTGTTAAATAAAGAGAACTGTAAACAGGGGAAGAATCTAAGTATGGCATTGATAGACTACAAAAAAAGTATTTAACAGTATCCCACATTCATGGATAAAAGAGTATTTAAAAATGTATAAGATACACCCTACACTGATCGATTATATTACAGTGAGAATGAAACAGTGGCAGACCACTTTGCGGTTAAGCCATGCTAAAGGACAAATTATTATTCCAGGGATAAAAATCCAGAGGAGATACTCAAGGGTGACTCTGTCACCACTGTTGTTTTGCCTCGCCCTTAACCCATTAAGCTGGCTGCTTAATAGATTAGATCATGGCTATAATCTGGCTCCCAGAATGCAACAAAGAGTAAAGACTTCTCATCTTCTATCTGTCGATGATTTAAACTGTATAGCTCATCAGAAGAGGAACTGAAAAAACAACTGCCAGTAGTCAAAACTTTTTCAGATGATATAAGAATGTCATTTTGTCTTGATAAATGTGCAAAAGAAACCTTTATAGCAGGAAAGCTGCAGCACTAAGAAAACATCAGTTTGGGACAAGAATGTGATATAAAAGAACTTGCGCAAGGTGGAGTGTATGAACATTTGGGAATTGATGAAGGATCAACAATAAAATATGAACAAATGTGAATAAAAGTCAGTAAGGAATATTTTAGAAGACTTAAATTAATTTTGGAAACAGCATTGACATCTAGGAATAAAGTTCAAGCTTAAACCAGTTTGCCCTTCCTGTCATAACTTACAGTTTTGGAGTGATCAACTGGCCCCAAAAGATGTTGGATAGATTAGACAAGAAAACAAGAAAGATGCTTCATGTTCATCAAATGATTTATAAAAAAATCAGTGCATACCAAGATTATATATTCCCCGTGCGAAAGAGGTATGAACCTCCTTGAAACTGACTGCATGTATAGATCTGTAATCCTGCATCCTTATCTGCTGACCTCTCAAGACCCGAGCATAGTAAAAGTTTTGAAACATGAGGAGAATAAATCTAAAATGACTTCCCTTCTTAGTCTAGTAGTCAAGCGAGAATGGAAATCAAACCAGAAGTATATAAAAATCAGGCAGCAACTGAATGTGCCAAAAAACAAAAGAAAGACTATAAGGTAAAGGATCAGATGAGAAGGCAAGAAATGTGGAAAATGCATAAATATAGTTGTGAGTATAGAACACTCCTGAAACAACCTTATGTTAATCAGGTTCAAATGTAGGAATGATTAAGGAGAGATGGATTCAAACCAAAGGATGAAAGGTTAATATTGGCCGACCAAGAGAGTGGACTATGTACACAGTTTACAAAGTCCATTGAACATGTGGGAGAAACAGACAAATGTAGGCTTTGTAAAACAGAATTGGAAATAGTTGCACACCTTGTTGCTGGTTGTGACATACTAATGGCAGAAGGACTGTATACTGAAAGGTATAATAATGTGGCAAGATTGTTGCACTGGAGATTGTGCAAACATTATAACATTGAATTAGTTGAAAAACACTGGAAATACTAACCACAAAGCATCAAAGAAAATGATCATGTCTATATCAGATGGGATCACCCATTACCAAAGGTTCAAAAGATAGTTGCGAGAAAACCAGATATAGTGGTCCATGAAAAGAAGACAAAAGTAGCATTGATCATTGAAATTGTTACACCCACTAACTATAGTGTCTTGCATACAGAGAGAGACACAAAGTCATAAAATATCAGGATTAGCAGGCAGAAATGAGAACAATGTGGAAGAAAGATAACAAGACAGTTCTAATAGTAGTAGGAGCAACGGGTCTTATGAAAAACAATCTACAATCATATTTAGATATGTTAATGCTATGTGTAACTCCATGCGAATTGCAGAAGGAGTCATTACTGGGAACATTGCGGGTGCTATGAAGAACATTTCTGGCTGACATCAAAGACTAAAACAATACTAATTTCATGAACTTTAATCATAATTTAACATAGGAATGGGGTCCATTCCCGTCATGGTATTAGAAACCCAAAAGATTTGGAGAAATTAAAAAGTGGATATAGTGAACAGTAATCGATTATTAACTAACTATAACACATAATTTGTTTTACAGAAGATCATGCAGAGTTAAAGCTATGAGACTGATTGCTAAAAGGCTTTTTTTCTGAATCACTGAATATGATTCTTCATTCTACACATGAAATTTATACGCACCTTATCAAGTTGCTTAACCACATCAGTGCTCCCGTTTGTCTCCTAAAATGAAGTTATTTATGTTTAGATTGTCATAAATAGTTAAAAAATTAGTAAGGTAGGTAAGCAAAGGAACCCTGAAATATACTGCAATAGTGAGAAAGCATACTACAAATACATTTCTTTATCTGAAAATCTGGAAGCATGTTTTAATAATAAAACAATTAGAATGTATGTTTTTAAGGTGCCAAGTTATAAAAAGATAATTATGTAGAAGAAGTTAACCTTCATTCACTTGTTCTTTTAATATATATATCACTTTAATACAGTGATTCTACTTTTGACAGAAGTCTCAGAGAACCAATGAACTGAAAAAGGAATGAAAAGTTATATTAGGAAAACTTAGATTAAATGCATTATGTCTTTTAACTTGTTAATCCATGGGAGACACACAGTGACTGTTGCAACTTCAGAAAGTAGGCTAGACTTCTGCATAATTGATGTCAGTCTGTATTGCATTAGATGACATTGACAGGCAAACAAGCCACACCCTACAAAGGAATAGGATTTTTATGCCAGGTGGCACTGCAACGTGTTACATTGCAAACGATAACTGCTGCCCTAACTTATGAATGTGTCCATTGTTGTCATAATATTAGAAATTTTAAACATTTGTAGAAATTAAAAAAAAAGAGATACCACATTTTATTTATGTCACTAGAGATCCTAACCCAATCTGAAAAGGTTTTAAGCAATTGCAAAGAAATCTCAGTATAATAGACTACAATTTTAATTTGTCTTAAATTAATGCAGTAGCACTGAATATAATTTCACCCTTTTCCAGAAGCTTTTGTAAGGGTGATTATGCAGATGCATTACAAACATACCTCTCACCTGTTGAAATTTTCATAGTATGTCCAGAATATTGCCTCTTATTTTTGGTCTATCACAAAATTTGTTATCTTCTAGCAAATAATTGAAGACTGAAATCACTAGATAATGACATACATTTGACTTTCAGACTTGATATCCTTCAGAAAATGCATGCTAATGCAAAACCTGTTACTACAGGCATTTCTTTAGCTTTCCTTTACACCCTCACAGGAGTACCACAGGGATCCATATTAGGCCCACTACTGTTTAATATATTTATAAATAATTTACACCAGTGTATTCCTAATCCCAAGCTCGTCCAATATGCAGACAACTCTACGATAATCTGTTCTGCTGAAACCTGTCCCATACTATGGAAACTAAACCAAGAAGCCTTCCTATCAACCTAGAACTGGATGTTAAACAATGGCCTAGCACTAAATGCTTCCAAATCCCAAATTATGACATTCACCCAAAGTATACTATAATTGGCAAGAACACTTTCTCCATAACTAGCCAAAACAGGACCCCTATAGAAATCGTATCCCATACAAAGCTACTAGGGTGTCACTGTCGACGAACAGCTTAAATTTAACATTTATCTTCAAACAAACATAAAGAAAACCCACCAAAAACTATGCTTACTCTACCATCACAACTGCTTCCTTACTCCCTCAATCATATATGTCCTTTCTACCACCTACCTCATACCATCCCTCTTGTATGGTGCCCCTCCTTACTAATCTCCAATTCAGTCTAAAGACTAAACTAGCTTCCTGCTATAACAAAATCTCAAAGTTTGCCACTGGTGCCAAATCCTCCACTCAACACTGTAATGCCCTTCACAAACTAAATTGGCTTGAATGATCCCATCATCTCTCCTTCATCCAACTTTCTTATGCACATAAACTCATCTTTAAACCTTTTCACTGCCCTTCCCTTGACTGCTCCCTCCAATTGCATCAATCTGATAGACTACTCAGGTCAAACAATCAAAACCTGCTTGAAGTACACAAACCTGCTCGAACTTCAGGCAAATTCCTTTTGTCCTCTCTATCCTGACTCTGGAATTCCCTTCCTCTACAAATTCATACCACCAACAACCACTCCACCTTCAAAACCTTGCTCCATTCTCACCTCTCATCCCTCTGGGAATGCTTCTGCTTCCACCCCTCCTGATTTTCCTCTACTTAACCATATCTTACCTATCTGTCTTCTCTAATTTCTCATAAATCTGACCCCTCTCCTCTACTTCTTCACATCTTACCTACCTCTCTTTTTCAATTTTCACAACTCTGATTCCCGCTGTCTAGTCTCCTACCTAATTTTCCGCCTACATCTGTGGTCCTTACTTCTTCCTTCTATACCTATATCTTCACTCTATCTATTATTCTTTAATTTCCGTCTTCTCTGTTTCTTGTTTCTTTTGTAATCTGACTTGAGACATTTACTTGTGTAGACTTTGTAACTATATATATATATATATATATATATATATATATATATATATATATATATATATGTGTGTGTGTGTGTGTGTGTGTGTGTGTGTGTGTGTGTGTACTACCCTTGATTGCCCTGTAAAAGCATTTTATACTATTATTTATTTTGTTAGTACATCTCTTATTTCATTGTATACTACAAATTTTATATACCTTGTAAGATTGTGTTGGTGGGTTTGTCTGATTACATTATCACGTTTAACCTCATTGGAGCTTTTCTCCCCAGGACTCCTTTGAAAACGGGCAACTTTGGCCCAATGGACTATCCTGGTAATCAAACTGTAAAATAAAATAAATAAAAAAATAAATATTTTCTAAGTTTATAAAACCAATATTTAAAACCTGCCTTTTGTTTTGTGCCATAGTGCCACCGTTATTTCAGCTTTGTCCTTATTTCTTGTACTTAGGGGAAGACAACCATCTGTAAAAATGGCAGCATTGATAACACCCCACTACATGCAAACCCAGTGTTAAAGGACCTGGGAACCCAAGTTGACAGCAACCTGAACTTTGATTACCATGTGCCCATGGCAATGAGAAAAATCTTTTGATGTGGCATGGCATACAGATCTAAGGAGATTATGGTCCTACTATACTCAGCCCTCATTAGACCAATAATCAAATAAAATGCACCCTTTAACATGTACCAAACCAGACATTTGCAACAGTCGGAATAGACAGAGAGGTTTCTCACTAAAATAATTCCTTCTCCTTTTGGCTGCTCCCATTAGGGGTCACCACAGCAGATCAACTGTTTCCATTTCTTCCTGTCCTCTGCATCTTGCTCTGTCACACCAACCACCTGCATGTCCTCTCTCACCACATCCATAAACCTTATCTTAGACCTTCCACTTTTCCTGTTACATGGCAAGTTCATCCTTAGCATCTTTTTCCCAATATACTCTGCATCCCTCCTCAGCACATGTCCAAACCAACATAATCTTGCCTCTCTGGCTTTGTCTCCAAACCTTCCAACCTGGGCTGACCCTCTAATATACTTATTCCTAATCCTGTCTATCCTCGTCACACCCAGTGCAAATCTTAACATCTTCAACTCTGCCATGAAAAGCTCTGACTCCTGCCTTTTTGTCATTGCAACTGTCTCCAACCCATATAACATACCTGGCCTCATTACCGTCTTGTATACCTCCCATTTCACTCTTACTGTTACTCGTCTGTCACAAATCACTCCTGACACTCTTCTCCACCCACTCCATCCTGCCTGTACTCTCTTCTTCACCTCTCTTCCACACTCACCATTACTCTGAACTGTTGATCCCAAGTACTTAAACTCATTCACCTTTGCCACCTCTACTCCCTGCATCCTCACCATTCCTCTATCCTCCCTCTCATTCACACACATATATTCTGTCTTACACCTGCTGACCTTCATTCCTCTTCTCTCTAGAGCATATATTGTGTGTGTGTGTATGTATGTGTGTGTATATATATATATATATATATATATATGTGTGTGTGTGTGTGTGTGTATGTGTGTGTATATGTGTATATATATATATATATATATATATATATATATATATATATATATATATATGTGTGTGTGTGTGTGTGTGTGTGTCTGTGTGTGTGTGTGTGTGTGTGTATATATATATATATATATATATATATATATATATATATATATATATATATATACATATATATATATTATAAAACGGGATTTCCTTGGTGAGGTCTACAGATAATGATTAAGTCTGTAACATTAATTTTGGGTGGCTCAGTGGTGCAGTGGTTACCATTGTCATCTAACAGAAAAAGTTCTCTGGTTCAATTCTCAGTTAGGGTGCCTACTGTATGAGTCTGCATGTCCTCCCTGCATTCATGTTGGTTTCTTCCGGGTGCTCCTGTTTCCTTCCACATTACAAAGACATGTGTCTGGAGCATTTCACCCTGGGCATCCACTGCAAGTGGGCTGTGTCCCAGTTGACTTTCCCAGTAAACAAATGTTAAATAAATAAATATATAAATGTCCCACATGCAGACTACAGAGGGGCATGCCCAAACTGTAAGACATTCTCCAATTCACCCCAGATGGATCTGCAACACATTTGCAAGACAAACAGCACTAGTATTATCCAGTCTAAGGATCTAAACATTTTCTGTAACATAAACAAAACATCTTGGAGGACTGATATATCTCATAGATTACCCATTCACCGGGACAGACTCCTAAATCATGTGAAGCAGAGCTCTTCCCTAAGCCTATTCAAATGCAATCTGGACCCTTGTTTGTTGTGCCATTTTTCTCATCATTAAAGCCTTTACACATGACTAGTTCCTCTTCTGTTAACTCCTGGGCAGGAGCTAACTTATCACATGTGTCCATTATGGATAGCTACAGCTTGTAGATGCTGTAAGACATTGGCATATACTAAAGCTGTTCTAGTCCTTGGGCTTTATAATTGAGAAAATTGGGGCATGAATTGCTAGGCCTAAAAAGGCTCTAGTGCTGTCAGCCTAGTAACCTCCTATGATCTTATTGATAGGTGTAATGACCAATGATATAAGCTGTAGGCTGAAGCTCTTATGGGGAAGAGGACAGGTGATAGCACTGCAACATGAGTAGTGTTCTTGACAATGTGAGAGGAAGGGGTCTGAAGTTTTCAGTAGACATGAGCTAAAATATATCAGCTGTGAGCACAGTATTGTCTTCAGGATGTATATATGGACTATCTGCCATCCTAAAAAAATGTACACTGTTATTAATCTGGCATGGCCAACATGAAGTCAATCAACCATAATATTTTGCTATGCTATTTCTCTCATTATTAATGACTTTACATATGACTATTACTTCTGTTAATTCCCGGACAGGACCTGGCAACTCTTCACTGAAGTGATGAAAATGTAAGGCCATGGATTTAAATCTATACATGTCTTCAAAAATCCTAAACATTTTGTAATGTGTGTTACACTAAAAAATGCTACTTCCAAAATTGTATAGTTCAGAAAAACAGAACTTACAGTAAACAATTAATACGTGGCATTTCTGAAATCTTCCTAGGTTTATACATACATATAGTCTTCATTTTCTATAAATTAAGGCATTCATGATTTATTCCCTCTCCTGGTGAAATGAGCTATAATTCTCACCTGCATTACTGATCCATGCATTTAGAAAATTAATATTTTGCGTCTGCGATATAAATAACCATACAAGGGACACCTAGAGCTAACTGTTATGTGACTGCTTATGCTATCCTCTTTATTTTCCTCAAATTATTCTTCTTAAACTAACTTCACCTCTTTTATTAGTGTCCACTGCCTTAAAACTGCTTTTTTTCTGTACTTATGTCTCACATACCTAATATTTACCATCCCTTCAGTACAAACTATCTGAGTATATATCACCTGCTGAACTAAGTAGGCATGAAATTTCAGTGTGTTCTTTTCCTTACAGACATGTACCTTATCAGTGGCTGCATTCTGATTTGATCAGTTTGTCATAAAAACTAATTATAAGTAACCAAATTAACAGTACTCATTATCCAACTACATAATTACTATAAGTACTCATTATCCAACTTTTCAAAAGCAAACTTCATGTTACTTAAGACCGAGGTGGAAAGTTTCAAAGCCCCCATGCTGAAGGATAATGCTGTCCAAACTGCAAAATCCTTTACTAATGCATTCTACGGGCACCTACAAGAATGCATGGATCGTGCCAACCCAAGCAAAACTAAGACTCACTCCTCCAAGAATAAGAAACCAGTGTGATGGACTCCTGCCAAAAACAAGCTATACAATAGAAGGAGGAAACTAGTACAGAAAAGAGTAAAATCCCAAGAAGGAAAGACATCCCTGATCAGTATCAGCAAGAAACTACGATCCCTCATAAAATCATCCAAGGCAAGCTTCAAAAGAAAAACTGCCAAGGACTCCAAAGATAACCATAAGGCATTCTTTAGCTATGTCAAGAATCTAAGTGGCAATGCTCAAATCTGCTTGGAGTTAGTGTAGAATGGCACAAAATACACTGAAGCAACTGATACCACCAATATCCTGGCAGACAGGTTCAGCGCAAACTTCACCTCCCTCTCACCCCCAAAAATGCCCATAACCTTACCAGAAGAATGTAGAGTCCCTGAAATTACAAACACTCAGGTTAAAACAGCCCTCTCCAAAGTCAAAAACACAGCATCAATGGGACCGGACAGTGAACCAGGCTGCGTCCTACATGAGCTCAAAGACGAATTAACCCCTCACCTAAACACACTGTTCAAACTCAGCCTCGCCATAGGCTACGTACCTATAGAGTGGCATACAGAAACGGTTATTCCACTCGTCAAAGGTGGAGCCACAACAGACTCTGGGAACTATTTCCCTATAAGCCTGACTAGCTTGGTCTGCAAGGCTATGGAGCGCATCATCATGGAACTCATTAACAGAGACATTGGGTACCTCCAAACATTGGACCCTACCCAATTCGGCTTTGTTAAGGGCAGATCATGCCTCCTAAACCTGGTGGACTTCTTTGAGACAGTTACCAAGGCTATAGATGAGGGAAAGGTGGTACAGACAGCCTATGTAGACCTCACAAAGGCCTTCAACACCATTCCCCATTCTGGTGTTATAGACAAGCTCAACAGCCTGAACATAAACCCCTACATCACAAGATGGGTTGCCAACTGGCTCACGGACAGAACCCACATGATGAGAGTTGAGGGAGGTAGGTCCAACTCTAAACCAGTTACAAGTGGTGTTCTCCAGGGCTCAGTCCTAGGACCTCTCCTGTTCAGCATATACTTCTTAGAGGTACAGGCAAGCACAGGAGGACTATGGTTGATCAAGTTTGCAGATGACTGCAAACTAGTGCCTATAATTAACTCTCCAGCTGACACAGACATCCTCCAAAAGGGTCTCACTGAGATGGATACCTGGTGTCAAAATCATGGCCTTAAGCTAAATGCCATAAAGTGCATAGTCATCCCCTTTGGAAAAAATAAAGTACCCACAGACTACCACATAGGAGGTAGTCCCCTAAATATGGAAGACGTAATAAGGGATCTGGAGACCCAAGTAGATAGTAATCTCACCTTTGATAATCACATTGCCAAAGTGGTTAGAAAATCCTTCTACGTGGCCCGACTAATCACAAAAGGTTTCGCATCCAGATCAAAAGAGGCCATTGTGCCCCTCTACTCATCACCCATCAGACCCATCATAGAGTACAATGCCCCATTTGGGATGTACCTTACAAGACACCTGCAACAGCTGGAAAGACCACAGAAGTACCTCACCAAGAGGAGCACTGGCCTCAAACAGATGCCCTATGCAGCTCGACTGAAGAAACTCCAGCTGTACTCGGTTGCATGCTGCCTACTCAGAGGTGATCTCTGCCTGACATACAAGGCCATTTCCAACCCAGAATTGATGGACATGCTCCACCTAAAGAAAATATTATCCCCTCGAGCCACATGCTCTAGAGATCTAAACCTCACCACAACAATAAATAGGACGTGCTGGAGGGATAGTTTCCTGTCCCAGAGACTTCCCATGCTTTGGAAGAAGATTCCAATCTACATTAGGCAGAGCTCCTCGCTAACACTCTTCAAATGAAACCTTGACGAGTGGATGGGAAACAGAAAGTTTACACCGGGGATTACTTCAGTGACTCTGCTGGACAGAGGTACAGGGAACTTATCTAAGGGGGCGGCGAAAGCCAACACATTCTGTCTAGGCTTATAAATGCCTTCAGGCATATAGCCTAGTACCTACCTATGAACTTATAAATATATAGATATATATATATATATATATATATATATATATATATATATATATATATATATATATATACATATGTATGTAGATATACACACACAGAATTGTGATCACTTATTTCTTAATGCTGTAGTTCACACATAGCATAATTAATCTAATTCATTAACCACTTTTGTAACACTGCTTATCCCAGATTAGGTCTATTACTTTTGCTGCTAATGTGTTCACATTAGGTGAATGTATCCAAAACAGTAAGTCAAGACACAGCTTCCGTTGATTATTTCCCACCAGCCAGATGTAATCTTGATGCATGTTTCTGAGCAAGAACATATAATTTACATAAATTATATTAGGAAATGAGATGTAGTCAACCAAGCAAATATACTTTTACTACCACTATTACTGGTAATAATAATATTTAATAATATCTTATAGCCAGCAACAAAGTGCATCTTGCCACCACTGCCATAAGAAGGGGCATGTGACTTAGGTTTCCATAAATTGCTTTCTGTAGCCAACACTAATAAGAATCCTAAAACCATGCATATTTTTATTTATCCTTTGTTGGGTTGGTCCTACTATGCTAATGGTCATTTTTCATAGACCTAAGATGGTATTTATACTACTAGGGGAACTTTGGGCTGGGCATCTAGGTACTTGCCCTACTCTTGGTAGTCAGGGGAAGGATTTGTGTGTTGCATATCCTGACTTACTGTTTCCTGTCCAGGTGTGAAAGCAGCTAGGAGGAAGAAAATATGGCTGATTTAGCTTTGGCAGAAAATGAAGTAAAGGTTGATGAAAATGTAGCCAAAATGGTAGAATCCCTACCAGAAGTTTTTTCTGATGCTGTGGGTGCAGAAAAACAGTGATATTGATAGAAAAGGAGATTGTAGCTGTAACAGAGATGGATTCAGAGGAAAACTTTCAGGGGAAATTGTTTGAAGGAGAGGCAGTTACCTCTGAGTAATGCATAATTACAATCCTCTGATTGGGAGGGTTGCAGGATGACTATTTGGAAGAAATGGTAAACCAAAGTGAACCAGAAAGTGGAGCAGCAATTTCATGGAGTGACATCATGGAGAAAATAGAAAAAGAAAAAAGAGAAGAGACTGTGCCAGGAAAAAGTTCAAGTGACAAAAACGTATACACAAACTGTGGGAGAGCGAGCAAAGAAGGAAGAAATAAAAGAAACAAAAAAGAAGTATACATGTAAGCTATAAAAAAGAAGAATGTTTGCACAGGTATGAGCTTTCGAACTCTGTCATAGTACCTCTGAGTCTCAAAGCAAAAGAGGTAAGAGCATTCATTTTAATTAATAAAGAGACTTTTTGTGACTTGATATTTAAGACTAGGCAGGCCATGGAAAAATTTTTGGGTGCATATGAGCAAAAGAAAAATATTTATCCATGGTCAGAATATGCCGTGCAAGCTTTTTACAGACAAAGAGAAAAGAGAATAATAGTCCAGTTTAGAACTGAAGCCGAAGCAAAAGAACCAAAAGAACATCTGTTAACTACATGTAAAGAAATAATGGACACTACAAATGTATATGATGAAAGAGGACTATGGACTGTGGGATGGGAATATGAAGTAATGCTGAAAATGGAAAATGATAATGTTATGCACATACCTAGTATTATTAATGTTCATGGTAATAGGGGTTTTGTGAAATACAGGGGTCAACCAAAATTTTTTTATTGTTGTGGGAAAAATGATCATTTAATCAATGAATGTGATAAAAAAAGATGTTATTTATGTGGTAAAACAGGGTATAATGCAAATAAATGTTATTTAAAATGCAAAAAATCTGGCAATACTGATCATTCATGGCTAGAATATGAAATGAATGTGCAAGAAAATGAAAATGAAGTTATACAGGAGAAAGAGATAGTAGAATGTGTTATACAAGAAACTGTACAAAAAGATGTAATTTATAAATAGGCTATACAGGAAGTTAAAGAAAATCAGAAGGAAAAAGAAACAGAGGAGGCAAGTGAGAAAGAAGCAGATTGGTGTGCAGTAAGAAATAAAAAGAATACAATAAGGAAAAGAGTTAAAGAAAGGAAAAGAAAATTCAAAAACATAATGCTTAGAGAAAATAAGGAAGGAAAGGGATAATGATTTTATTATACTAACTGTTCTTAAAAGCTGAAACTATTAGCTTAAAATGTGAACAGTATGAAAAATCTTAAAAGGAGAATATGTACATTACAATGGTGTACTGCAGCAGATACACATATTATTGTTTTAGAAGATATCAGATTATTAACAGAGGAAGAAAGAACACAAACTGAAAAACTTTGGAATGGTGTGGTAGTTTGGAACATGGGGAAAGAAACATGCTCGGCATATGTATATTGTGTCAAGAAAGCATTGAAATATTAGATGTAACCATAGTGGAATTAGGCTGGACTACAGTAATAGACATGAGATGGAAAATTATGTGTATAGAATTATAACTTTAAATGCTATGTAACAAAAAAAGAGAGAGAAATGATGTTTAAAAATATGCTTGAATATGTTTTTGTAAATATGGGCATTATAGTGGTGGGTGATTTTAATTGTAATTTAAGTAAAAATAAGTGCAATTGTGAAGTTAAAAATAACTAAAGAAATTATGAGAAGTGGAAAGTTAAGTGTATGGGAGAATAACCACTGGACCGACAAAAGGAATGAAATGAGGACAGAAATTGATTATTTTTTTATATATCTGATAGTTTAAAAGTTATAAAAAAGGAATTAAGTATGGTGGATTTTTAGATCATATGGCAATATGGGTTAAAGTACAGGAAAATGAAGAATATATAAGAACAGGAAAAGGAATAAAGATAATAAATGAGAATTAATTAGATTTAGAAGAGAAAAAAAACTTGTGGAATTTTGGAAAAATCATACAACTATGAGGGAGCTTTAGGAGAACTGGGCTGTTTGTAGCTTAATTTTAAAGAAAAATATTAAAAAGTATTTTAGAATGTATAAGGAGAAAAGAAAAAAAAAAGAGAGATATGGGTGGCAGGGCACTTCTATGGGCTAGGCTTGTAAAGGCTCCAGGGCCATTAACCTAGTACACATCTATGAACCTATATAAGATATTAAATCAAGAAACATTTAGAGACTTCTTAGAGAAGAAAAATTCCTTTTATGAAAAAGAAAGAGACATATATAAAATAAATCAAATTAAAATTACCAGCGTGTTATATAAGCAAAAATATTGTTTACAAGGAAAGAAAGAATAGGTAGCACCATTATTGAGTAAAATAATAAACGAAGGAAAATAATAAGAGAATTAAAATAAGGAAGGTAAGAAAATAAGATAGCAAGAAGGAATATATGAAATAATTAAAGAATATGTATTGGAATTATTTGTTAAGAGATTAGAAAACATAGAACAAATTTCTAAAGGTGAAAAATTAAATAAGAAAGATAATGAGTATTTAGAACAAAAAATAACCATGAAATAATTGAATGAAATTCTAAAAGATATTAACATGAATTCTGCAACAGGACTGGATGGAATTGAATATGGTATGTATAAAGAAATGGAAGAGTGGCAGAAATTATTTTTATAGAAATTATGAATGAATGGTTAGAAACTGGAAATGAAGAGAAAGAGATATGTACAGGAGTTATAAAATGTCTATTTAAAAAAAAAAGAAATAAAGAGGAGATAAAATATTGGGGACCTATAACACTGAATAATACAGATTATAACATTTTTATGAGAATAATAACAAAAAGGTTACAGAAAAAAATGGACAGAATATATGACCAAAATGTATTTGGAAGAAAAGGAAAAGGAAGTCAAGAGTTATTATGGATAATAATAGAAATAACTGATGATATAAATAAAAATGTAGAATTGAAGGTTATGATAGGGATATAAGTAAAGTTTATAATATTCAATACAAATCATTAAATAATGATCCAGTTTAGACCAGAAATTGAAACAAAAGAACTGAAAGGACATTTGTTAACTATTTCTAAAGAATTAATGGACACTTCAAAAGAATATGATGAAAGAGGACTATGGACTGTGGGATGGGAATGTGGAGTAATACTGAAAATGGAAAATGATAATGTTATGCATGCACCTAGTATTATTAATGATCAAGGTAATAGGGGTTTTGTGAAATGCAGGGGTCAACCAAAAATGTCTTATTTTTGTGGAAAAATTATAATTTAATCAATGAATGTGACTAAAATATATGTTATTTATCTAGTAAAACAGGGCATAACACAAAAAATGTGATTTAAAGTGCAACAAATGTAGCAATACTGGTCATTCATGTCTAGAATGTGAAATTAATGTCAAGAAAATGAAAATGAAGTAATACAGGAGAAAGAGAGAGAAAATGTGTTATACAAGAAAATGCATAAAAGATGAGACTGATAAACTGCTTATACATGAAGCTAAAGAAAGTAACAAGGAAAAAGAAAGAGAGGACACAAGTGAGGAAGAAGCTGATTGGCACACAGTAAGAAATAAAAAGAATTTGATAGAGAAAAGAGTTAAAGAAAGGAAAATAAAATTCCAAAATATAATGCTTAGAGAAAATAAGGAAGGAAAGGGGTAAACATTTTATTATACTAACTGTTCTTAAAAGCTGAAAATATTAGCTTTAAACATGAACAGTATGAAATATATTAAGAGGAGACTAGGTATATTACAATGGTGTGCTGCAGTAGATGCACATATTATTTTAGAAGATATAAGATTATTAATAGACAAAGAAAGAACACAAACTGAAATCTTTGGAATGGTGCAGTAGTTTGGAACGTAGGGAATGAAGCATGTTCAGGCATATGTATATTACGTCAAGAAAGCATTAAAATATTAGATGTAACCATAGTGGAACTAGGATGAATTATGGTAATAGAAATGAGATGGAAAAAAATATGCATATAGAATTATAGTTTTAAATGCATATGTAACAAAAAGAGAAAGAAAGGATATTTAAAAATATTCTTGAATATGTTTGTATGAATATGGGCATTATGGTGGTGGGTGATTTTAATTGTAATTTAAGAAAAAAATAAGAGCAATTGGGGTATTAAATTGGTTAAAGAAATTGTAGGAAGTGGAAAGTCAAATGTGTGGGAGAATAAAGACTGGACCTACAAAAAGAATGAAATGAGGACAGAAATTGATTATTTTTTTTAATATCTGATAGTTTAAAAGTTATAAAAAAGGAATTAAGTATGCTGGATTTTCATATCATGTGGCTATATGGGTTAAAGTACAGGGAAATTAATATATAAGAATAGGAAAAGGAATAAAGAGACTTAATGAAAAGGAATTAGATTTAGAAGAGAAAAAAGAACGTATGGAATTATGGATAAATCATATGAATATGAGATAATTTTATGAGAATTAGACTCCTTGCTGGCTTAATTTTAAAGAGAAATATAACAAAAGTGTTTTTAGAATGTATAAGGAAGAAAATAAGAAAAGAAAAAGAGAGATATCAGATTTTAAGTCAAGAAATATTTAGAGACTTAGTAGAGGAGAAAAATTGATTTATGAAAAATATAAAGAAATATATAAAATGAATCAAATTAAAATTAACAACTGGTTATATAAGCAAAAAAATATTGTTTGCAAGGCAAAAGAGAAGATGCAGCACCATATTTAAGTAAAATGATAAAAGAAGGAAAAGTAATAAGAGAATTAAAAAATAAGGAAGGTAAGCAAATAAGACAGCATGAGGGAAGATGCAAAATAATTAAAGAATATGTATTGGAATTATTTGTTAAGAGAAGTAAACATAGATGGCTGGATTCAGCTAGTCCTGCACAGAGTGCAGGAATAGTGCAAGAGCTGATGCACGCAATATGGCCGACAAGCGGTGCAGGATCGAGCTCTCGGGACGTGCATGAGCGTTCCCACACTATTCCAGCATGGCCACCGCTGCTATATGCTGACTACCTCATTTGTTGGTGAAAAACATGCAAATGAGGTGAATTAGTGATCCAGGAAGCAGGCAGTAGTTTGTGCCTGAACAGTGTACAAAGCAGAAATGTATTCAGCTAGTATCTGAATACTTTTCTGCAAATTACAAAATGGAGGCATGACAGCTCAAAAGAAATCATGTATTATTTTTAGTACACATGTCAGTGGCCAAATATATGGCCATTGGCATGAAAAATAGATTAAATTTTATAAAATAAAACTTTTATTTTTTTGGCTGATCTCCACCATTTAAGCATGGGGCAGCGGCACGCAAACTGGATCATGTTGAAAATAAAAAAAAGAGGGGGCAATTTTTAGGGAAATCTGCATTTTGCCTACCAGGGAACAGTGGTTGCTAAAGGGAAAGGCTTGGTGTGAGTGCAGTATCTATGGAGTAAGGTGGTGGAGTATACAAATGAGGAGAATCTTACTGAATCGCAAATTTCCTTTAAGTGTCAGACTGCACCTAACAGTGTAGGTGATCTAATGCAGCCGTATAAGTAGGAGAAGTAAATGACATAAAAAGGGTGTGTGTGCTGCATGCTGTAAGAACATTGGAGCACTGTTGCCCAGGTTTGTGCTTAGCCTATGCACAGCTAAGCAAGGGGGGTGTCTGAGGCTGTAATGCCTTACACCATGAAATGAAGAGCATGTTCGCGTCCAGGGTATAGACAGCTCTGCTAAAATGTGTTTATTTTAGCTAAACTGGTGTGCAAAGTGTAAACTGGGACTTAGACAAAAAAAAACGCAGGAAATGGCAGCAGTGTGCATATGTCAGCAAGGGGTGTGTCCGAGGCTGTATAGCCTTGTTTACCTTACCGAAACGTGTGTGGGCAGCGCGCACTGGGATTTAAACCGCAAAACTAAAAAAAATACAGGAAATGGCAGGTGGAACAAGAAAAAGTGGAAAATAGCAGAATAGAGGCACTCAAATACAAGTAATAGAGCTGGCAGGTGGAATGTATCATACTCAGCCAATCACACAGGCAGCATCTGCCACACACCACTATAAACTATGCAAACACCTTGTAGTCTGTTTTCTCCTACAAACTCTACACCACTGGTGTACACAGATGGGGAAATTTTACATGACAAAAATACCAAACTGTTAGGGGCTGCTGTTGCTATCATACATCAGTATGTGAAAGAGGCTGAGGGTTGTGAAGAGCACAATGTTGTCAACCACCCCAGACTTATGAGGAGGAGGAGAAGAATGCTCAGGCCCAGGGTAACCTACCAGAAGCTACATGATCTGGAGATAGTAGAGCACTATACAGGGTGGAGAGGGACATACTGCATCAAATTGTGGAGCTGTGCTGGCCTCACATTACATCCAGAACAATCAAAGGAGAACCCATCCCAGTGGATACCAAGGTATGTGTAGCTCTAAGAATACTAGCTACAGGTACTTTCCAAAGAGCAACTAGGTATATCATGGGGGTCTCACAGGCATCTATGTCCAACATACTCCACCAGTTCCTGGATGCCATGCAAACACATGCCATGGAGTGCATTAAATTCCCCAGCACCCGTGAGAAGATGACTGGCAATATGCATCTCTGCCACCATGTAGCAGACTACCCGGAGGTACTGGGTGCCATAGACTGCACGCACATCCACATCAAACCACCACCTGGTGACTGGGGTAGGGTCTACATAAACTGTAAGGGGTTTCACTCCATCAACTGCCAGGTTGTGTGCAATGCCCAGGGCATTATCATGAATGTGTGTGCTGGCTGCCCTGGAGGCTATCACAACTCCCAAATCTGGCATTCCTCACAGCTGTATCACTTGTTTGCCAGGGGGACATCCCATATGGCCTTTTAGTGGTGGATGCTGGCTATGCAATGGAGCCGTGGATGATGACACCCATCAGAAATGCACACACACCTACACAAGAATGCCATAACGAGGCACATGCACAAACCAGGATCATTGTAGAGTGTGTGTTTGGGATGCTCAAGTCATGGTTCCACTGCATTGACATATCCAGTGGAACCTTGCAGTATACTCCAGTTACACATGCACACATATTCATAGTATGTGCCATGCTACATAATATGATCCTGCAGAAACAGCTGCAGCAGCTGTGGAGACAGCTGCAGCAGGAACAAAATGGGGAAGGGCCACACAGCCCAGGTCTCCACAGGCACAGAACATCCTGACCCTGCCCCTGTAGGCAGATGGAGGCATGCCTAGTATGCCCTGGCCTTGGCAAAGAGGCAACACATAGCACATACACTGACACTGTAGTGCTCCATGGACTGAACTCTCTCTCTCACTCTCTCTCTCTCTCTCTCTCTCTCTGACTCACACATACAGTTAAATGGATGCCAAACATCACACCATCTATACCTGAACATGTATAGGCAGTGTATCTTGTGCATCCGACATAGTCAGCTCTCAAGCACCATCTTCACAACAGCTGCAGGCACAAGGTAAGTCAGTCTCTGTAACAAATTAAAATAATGGGATAGACCTTTCTGATAGCATATCTATGGTATTGATCAAGCATGTAAAGGAATGGTGTGGTTAACTGGGATAGTAGCAGACAACTGACAGCTCTGTGGAACAGCAGGATGTGTATCCCAATTACTGCCCTACCCACACCATGCAGTACTACCATAGTGGACAAATAGCACTGCAATATATGTTGTGAGCCAAATAACTGGGAAGGGGTCATAGGTCACATATATGGATGTCACAGTGGGGATCCCATACCCACCACCAACCTCGCACAACAGATCAGCTGTACACAACCATACCAAAATACCTGGCAAAGGCCCCCCGATGCCGAAACCCATGAAATCCCCACCCACAGACTTTTACACAGTGATATCACAGCAAGTATGGCAGTGGTAGTATGGCTTTGAAAGGTAAGATGTCTGAAACTACACATGTCTATGCCAGAACAATCTGACCTGTGGCTGATACTGTTATACCCATAGTCTGAAAGATAGGGCACACCACCATGCTACATGGGACCAAAATGTTAAGCAAATATCAGCACAGTCTGTGTAGATATGTAACGTGTACAGTCATGTCACTCCCCCCATAGTCCCATAGACATGCAGTAACATGCTCCTAGACTTAAGCAGTATCTAGCTCTCACTCAGACTGATGGTGCAATAGTAACAGAAAGCAATTGTCAGTAACACCGACAGTCAACTTACTGGTGCTATCCCAGAGGTGTCTCTCCTGGCGGCAGGCTAGGAACATATGATCATCAGAATGCACTGCCCTGCTACAGATGGCCTGCAACTGTCACACCTGGCCAACAGGGCTCTGGCAAATGCTTATGCCCCACCCACAGTACCATTTATGGAGTGCCATGGGGTTCACAATACCAACATAACACAGTCCACAAAATTCAAAGAAAGGCCATGCTGAGAACTGCTAGGAGCAAACCTGCCAGCCTCAGGGAGCCAGAAATCTGGACAAAGCCATGAATAATAGGGTGATGAAGGTCTAAAGAGAAGGACACCTGTGAAATCCTGCTCTAATAATGTTATAACGTTGATGGGATGATTTGTAATAGCATGGAATGTGTGATGGGTATGAAGTCTGAAATTGCAATGTCAACTGTCTGTAATATCTGACTTCAACCCTGAGTGACTTGCAAAACACTTGTGCTAGAAAATCACAATTGTTTGTGTAACCAGCAAGATATATGAATCATGGATGTGGACATTCTGGGATACTCCGTACAGTCGACAGGCAGGGCTCAGAGTGTAAACATGGGAATGCACCCACTGCAGGCAGGCTTAACCCTGAAAGATGGGGATATGTCTACCCCCACAGAACCCTGGACCACAGCCATGGGGAGTAACACACCCCTCCCTGATCACTCATCCTATGCAACATCTTGACCCCAACATGTGGCCATCCAAGGAAAATGAGGTGGGCCATACACATATGTGTGACAAACACACACCTCTAGGCTGGTCAAACAGTCTGACAAACACAAGACCCTCCATTTGCAGTCAACCATTGTGGAGACCCCAATGCACTGGTAGCTATAGCCAAACATATCTGCTCAGGACACACACATCCACATATACTATCCCCTACAAATATATCTGGTGTCTGCCTGTCACCCTTATACTGTCTGATTTATATTACCCAACTGTGGACTGGAAATCAGACCAGGCCAGAACATAAATATGCAGAGATTCCACCATTGTAATATATCCCCAAGGTGCTGTACCATTTCCACAGCACCAGCAGTCAATTGCTTGTAGGCACACCCCTCAACAGGCTGGATAGTGCAAGAATGCATAGCATTTGGCCCATAAACCTTGTGTATGCATCATCCATCATGTATTTCTTTGGTAAATCACTGTGATGATTTGAGGAGGTATGTCACCAGGTACTGAAACAGTACATGACAGTGCCAAATGCCATATATGACAGATGTCTGCTAAAACAAGCCCTATAACCCTTTCAACCCATACATTACTGAGAGAAATTGTCCCAATCATTGTATGGCCCATTGTACCCACATTTTGATAGGCTATCTCCAGATATCTTGCACCAACAGGTTGACAGGTATGGCTGTAGCACAACATAAACAGGATTGGAGTACAACAATCCCTGGAATGGAGTCCCATATGTACTATAGAAGGACAAACTGTGCATGCTCATACACTTGGAAAAATGTCAGTAGGATCTAGGCATGAACAGGTCTTTCCCACCCAGTGCACTTTCCATTGCCCCACCTTAGCAATCCTGAAGATATCTGTGACCATAGCAGTCACTTTTGTTAAGCCCAGCCCCATAAGCTCTGTGGAGCATGTGAGAACTGCATAACAGGATAGTACAAATAACTAGTTAGGTAGGAGTTCTAATCTCAGTCCTGGCAAATGTAAAAGTGTGTGTGTGTGTGTGTGTGTGTGTGTGTGTGTGTGTGTGTGTGTGTGTGTGTGTGTGTGTTTGTTCGCAACTAAAAGCTTTTGTGTCCATTAAAACCCAGTACACCTCCACATTCCCCACTTTAGCAGCCCTGCAGATATCAGTCATCTTAGAAGTACCTTTTGTCAGACCTCACCCCCATAAGCACATGCAATAACTGCATAACAAGATTATACAAATAACTAGTTAGGAAGGAGCTCTAATCTCAGTCCTAGCAAATGTAAAAGTGTGTGTGTGTTCACAACTAAAAGCTTTTGGGTCCATTCAAACCCAGCACACCCCCCTTTACCCACTTTACCAGCCTTGCAGATATCAGTCATCTTAGAAGTGCCTTCCATCAAGCCTCACCCAGCCTAAGCTCTGTGGCATGTGCGATAACTGCATAACAAGATAGTACAAATAACTAGTTAAGTAGGAGCTGTAATCTTAATCCTGGCAAATGTAGATGTGTGTGTGGCAGTTGTGTGTGCAAGACTGAGGCAGTTGTGTGTTTGCTTACAGGTGAAACAGTTTTATGCCATTCCCACCCATGACACTTCACAGTCCCCCACCTTATCAGTCCAGATGATGTCAGTCCCTTATCAGCAACCTTGGCCAGCTGTCAGCCCTGTGAGCTCAGTAGTGCGGGTGATAAATGCTTAACACTGTAGTACAAATGACTAGGTTGACAGGGTTTCTACTGTTCTGGCAAATGTGTGTGTGAGTATGTATGTTTGTAAGTAGTAGTATTTTTGTGTTTCCCACCCACTGCCATACTTTATCAGTCCTGCCGATGTCATTCCCCATATCAGCACCTTTGGCCAACTCTCAGCCCAGTAAGCTCTGTAGGGTATGTAGAAACTGCATAACACTATGATACACATCACTAGTTAGGTAGTCACTAATAAGGTATTCTGCTCTTGCATCTGGCAAGTGTATGTGTGCCTGTTTGTAGGACAAAGTATTTTGATAGGTTAAACACCCACTGCACTACTTTATCAGCCTGCTAATGTCATTCCCTTCATAGGTTCACAAGCGTGTAGTAGGTAATGGCTCAGGAGCCTTAACAAGCCTATCACCTGGAAGGGCTCTGCCATTGTCCCAGCCAATGTTATGTTCCAGAGCCTGTATCAGGTATAACCACTGGAGTGATTCTTGGGTTGAACTGTCTGTTACCCATCCACTCATCAAGTTTCTCTTTAACCGGGCCAGCTAGGTGCTCTGCATGACACATATGGGAAGTATATTCCAGGGCATGTGCAGCCTCTTTGTGAGGGACCTGTCCCACCAGCATGTTGTGGTAATTGTGGTACTGAGGTAGAGGTCTCTACAGTGTGTGGTGTGGATGGATTTATATGTAGCATTCCTAAACCAGCTGGGTCAGACATGGCTTTGTAAGTCAAGCACAGATAGCTGCTAATTAGGTGATATGACACAGAGAATAGCTAGGGTCTGCTGAGTCTGTCTATGTAGGATGTGTATCTAATGCCTAGGAGCCCCTTTGTGAGGTGCTTCTGTGGCTTTCCCAGCTGTACCAGGTGTCCAGTGAGGTACATGGCAAAGGGGCCATAATACCTGAGGAGTGGTCTAATGAGGGAATAGTAGACAGAGATCATTACCCCTGTCTTCCTGGATGCAAAACCCTTGGTAATGCAATGTGCCATATAGAAGGACTTCCTGACCACAGTGCCAATGTGATGCTTGAGGGAGAAGTTGCTGCCAACCTGTGTCCCCAGATCTATTATAATGCATACAGTGCTCATTGGGCTCCCATCGGGGAGGTACTTAATGAGAGGTTTACCAAGGATACATATTGTGGTGTCAAGCTTCTGGGCATGGTTTTCACACCACCATCAGTGGTCTCAGTGAGGCCTTTCTGTGAGATGTGTGCATCACTTGTGGAGTCAGTGATGGCTCCCAGCTTGCAGTCCTCTGTGAACTTGGTCAGCCAGAGTCTCTCTGTGTTGGGCTGGACTCCTGAGAGGTAGATGCTGGACAGGACATTACCCAGTGCTGATCCCTGTGGGACTCCACTTGTGACTTCTTGCCAGTCTAGCCTAGAGTTTGCCACTGTCATACTTGTGTGTTCTTTGAACCAACTTGCAAAATAAACAATGATATATGGGTTGATGCCTCGTTTGTGTGGATTATCAATAATCCCTCACTGAGGTAACACAAGCTTTGTACAGACTGATGTAGGATGTATGCAGTGCTTTACTGTCATACACAGCCCTGTTGACTCAGTCAAAGACATCATCCAGGTTGAGCAGGCATGATCTTCCATTCATAAAGCCAAACTGTGTGGGTCAAGAGTTAGGAGATCACCTATATCTTGGTCAGTCAGGTCCCTGATGATGTGGTCCATATCCCTAGATAGTGGACCTGTCAGGCTAAGGGGCCAATAATCCCTAGGATCTGTAGATGCTATGACTTTATGGAGAAGGATGACTGTAGCAGTGTGCCATGTTTGAGGGACAATGCCTGAGGTGAGGCTGTGACTGACCAGGGCACACATATTTGGTCCAAGGTCACTTTGTATGTCATGTAGAACACAGCCATGAATATGTTGGTGTCCCATTAAAGCTGTATTCTTGCCTGTGGACAATGCAGGTCGAACCTGCTCTGCAGTACTGCTGGGTGCCTGCCATTCACCTGCCATTGTGATTGTACACTTGTGGGGGAAAGAGGGGTAAAGCTGGCACTGAATGTGTTGCCAAGACTGTGGCCAATATCTGTTGTCTTAGGACAGGTACTAGCATTGTGCAGTAACTCACAGCACTTGTGTTTAATGTTGTGGAGGTTTTTGATGTAACTATCAAAGGCGTTTGTGATTGTCGTCAGTGTCTGCTGCATGTCTGCCTTCATAGATGCCTGTAGGGGATTCCATGATGGATCCCAAGTTGTGTTTGAGGGTAATAAGGGAGTTCAACAGTCATGGGGCACAACCTTTCTCTTCAACAGTGTCCTCCTTCTGTTGTATACTTCAGTAATGGCAGGGGATCATCACATTGTCTTCCAGTGTTTCAAGGACAGTATCTGGGTTCTGTTGGCTATGGCTAGTACCATGCATTCATGTACCTGTTTGTACAGTGCAGATGTGTATGATTCGACAGTCATGCAGTTATTTCCCATTGCCATTGCCATGGGTGCAGTGAAGTCATCCGCTCCTGTTTTTATAGCTGCAAAGTCAGCTTTGGAGAGGTTTTGCAAGGTGGTCACCTGTGTCAGGGGTGTGGCTGACATGTTGAGTTCCATGTTGATTACAGCCTGTGTGGATCTCACCAGGTAGGGCTTGACAACTGTGGATGAGCAACAGTCCCATATTTAAATAGTCAACACAGGTCAAGGTTGTTGCATCCTTTACCGGGTTCAGCAGGCGCCGGTCCAGGGTATTGGAAATGATGACTCCCAGGAAGTGTTGGGCCACTGTATATTTGAAGTGCAAGACAGAAAGAACTAGCACAATGTAAATGTGGAACTGAAAGCAGACTTTCTGCCACCAGTAATACTTTACCTCAGCTGTGCATTTATCGGCAGCTTTTGCCATGTGGATTTGCAGTAAGCTCTGTAGTGCATGCAGTAACTGTGTAACACTGTAGTAGACATAACTAGATAGGCAGGAGTTCTAATCCCAATACTGGCAAATGTGTGTGTATATCATGTAGTGTCTGGTTTATACCATTTTGATCTGTGCACTACCATTTACACTTCACCTCACTCCAATTTAGTAGTCCTATTGATGCCATCCACCTTAGAAGTACCTTTGGACTAGGTGAAAATGTGTAAGCTCTGTGGTGCATATGATAACTGCATATTACTACAGTAGAAATAACTAAATAGACAGGAGTTTTCATCTCCTTACTGGCAACTGTTTGGATGTGTGTTTGTGTGAGAATCATGCAGTGTGTGGGTAATACCATTTTTGACCTGTGTATTACCCTTTACACTTCCCCTCACTCCAATTTAGTAGTCCTGTTGATGTCATCCACTTTAGAAGTACCTTTGGAGTAGTTGAAAGTGTATAAGCTCTGTGGCGCGTCTGATAGCATAGCAATGTAGTAGAAATAACTAGAGAGATAGGAGTTTTAATCTCCCTACTGGCAACTGTTTAGATGTGTGTTTGTGTGAGAATCATGTAGTGTGTGGATTACACCATTTTTGACCTGTGTACTACCCTTTATACTTCCCTTCACTAAAATTTAGTAGTCCTGTTGATGTCATCTACCTTAGAAGTACCTTTGGACTAGATGGCAATGTGTAAGCTCTGTGGCATGTCTAATAACTGTGTAGCAGTATAGTAGAAATAACTTCATAGGCAGGGGTTCTAATCCCAATACTGGCAACTGTTTGTCTGTGAGTATCATATCTTGTGTGGCTTATACCATTTTGATGTGTGTACCATACATGGCTGGTGACCACCTCCCACTGTCATTACTTTATATAGTGTGGTAACAGCATCTGCCTCTCATGCAGCAAGTTCAACCATTGTACAGTCTCTGTACAGATGTGTCTGGAATATCCAGCTGTTTGCAACCTATACGTGGTCGGAAGTTGTCTGTGCACCTTAACAATACCCATGTATGTGATATTGTAGCCAAATAAGCCACAGTGAGTGTACTGACACATATGGCAGCATGAGATATTATACCTGAATTAAACATCATGCTGATATGACGTTTGCCACCCTCACAGGTGGTCAGCCTTGTAGGTGCAATACATGAGTCCAGATGCTTGGTTTTACAAGTGAACTGTTCATGTTATGGGTCACATTAAAGGATGGAAGAGGTGTGGGCTGACAAATTGTGGTCCTAATTTGCAGTTAACAGGAACACCTTGCATCTTAACAGGGGCATAAACACAATTTATATATACTGTATACCACTAATGTGTCACACATGTCCCTACCTTAGGCTGTTTGTCCAGCCCATTTTGCTGGCCTCTGTCCAGACGTCTTGACACTGACAAGTAGTGAGGTAGTCTTATGCTACAGGAATGTTGAATTCATGGCAGATAGGCCTCAGTGGTAACCACTGTGATGCAATGCAGTTAAACCCACCACAAGTGAACATGGACATAAAGCAATATAGCTATTACATAAAGCAATATAGCTATTACTGATAGCTGTGTGCATAGTAAATGGCATGCCCTTCACATGCCTGGGGTATAGCCAGGCAACAACAGAATAATGTCATACTCACCAGCTTCAAGCTGCTGTCCTATATGCAGACCAGAGGGTCTTAGGTAGTTGTGAGAGGGAGGTATTGTCAGCAGACTCACATGTGGCCTTGGTACAAGATGGATGCAGCATGTCTGCATATTTACAGCACTAACCCCAATAATACACAATGTTCTGTCCTCAACATAGATGTGCACTTCTGTACATTAGAAAACCACATCCACAACTGCAATCAGACCTGTCACATGGATCTAGATACAATACAGATACATGTATGTCTGATACATTAGTGTACTAATACCCACTGGGCCCTTACCTGCACACTCCTCTTCCAATGTGTGGGTGCAATTCACCTCCACAATGCTTTCCTCAGCTATATGTCTTGTGCATTGGGTGGGTGCCCCAAGGTTGGTGAGGAGCTCCTCGGTGGGTGACATGGGGAATGGATGGCTGGGCCCCCATCTGTGGCTAGCCAGTCCCTTTCTACAGCAGCAGCCCTGAGCTATCTTATTCCCCCCAATGTTGGACACTTACTTGCATAATCCTCTATTCTCCATTCATTTTTGTGTAGATGGATGACAGTGGACATCTTCCATGTGGATAGTGTGGGGATCGTGGCAGTTCTGTGTTTGACTCTGGTGCATGATGGAGCTATGAGCACAAACCTGAGTTCATGTAGGAGGCAGACAATGATATTATTATGCCTCATGGAGATATGCTGTTGTTGCCATCAGTGGGCAATATGTACATGCTCACCATTGCTGAGAAGAGGAGTGTGGTTGATATGCATATCCCCCTATACAACTGGAATGGGCAGGGTGGCAATGTTCCCACCTAACCTGTCTGATGCAGGTTGCCTATATCCATGGCATGTGTGTATGAGGTGTGCTTTACCCCCAGTACTGGGTGAATTGTGCTGTTGCTTCTGAGACTGACATATGTGCAGACACTGATGCAATTGTCCTTCGTGGTGTGGATATGTCAGATTTGTAGCCATACTCAGCCTTACAGGAAGTCACCTGTGAACTTACATGCTTTCACAGACAGAGGTGGACTTGCTTCCAAGTTGTTGCCTGCATCTATGTGTCCCTGTACAGCCAATAGACCAACCTATTATGTGGTTTGTGTATTGCTGCAGTCCACCAAAGGGGATTATTCTACCTTGGTGGAGGCTGGTTATACAGGTCAGGTACTATGTCCATATAGCTACAGCGGATATAAAGTGTACACACCCCTGTTACAATGCCTGGTATTTGTGCAACTGAAGCATGACACCACAATAACTCATTTCAAAACAATTCCCACCTTTAATGTGACCTATAACCTGTACAATTCAATTGAAAACATAACAATCTGGTCTGTGAAAACGTATGGAAATAATAATCAGTACAATAAGCCAGTTGAATGAGTGTGCACATCCGTAAACTGATATGCTGTGTATGCACCTCTTGGGATGGTTACAGCATTCATTGGTCTTGGTTTGGACTCTAACATCATGGCACATTTTCACTTGGCAGTACTTGCTCACCTTCCCAGAAACACCTTTGTTTTTCAATGGAATTGTACAAGTTAGGGGTCACATTCAAGATGCAAAACATTATGAAATGATTTTCTGTGGTCTCATTGTCATACAGCACACAAACTTGGCTGTCAAACAGGGGTGTGTACACTTGTGATATCCACTGTATATAGGTGTCTGTATAGCTGTTAGTGGTAGGCATGGACAGAGGATCATAATACAGTTGGATTCTTCTCCGATTACTACCTGATAATCATCCCTACTTTAGTAACCATATCAGTGTCAGGACAATGCAACAACCAGTAGCTGTACACATTTATGTCTGCTGTATGCACTGACACTGATATTACACATATGTGCAACATGCACAACCTATGTACCTGACTGCTTGAAACCCATGTTATTAGTTTTGTGCCTTCCAGCTGAGGATACGCATACATAAATGTGCTCAAGGGATACCTGGTATATTTCTATTCTATGTTAGTATGGCACACTGTATTTACAGTCTAGCTGCTCAGTCATACTTCTCAACCTGTTACAGCAGTACGTCTGGACAATGGCACAGATAAATGGGTGACAAAAGGGACATCAGTATTGAAACTGTATTAATATAGTTGCACCATACATTAGTAAGTTGATTGCACAGTAGGCTTTGACATCACTATGATAACCTGGAAGATGTCCAACAGTCATAAGTAGGCTATTATGTTATATTGTCATTGTTCACAGACTTGCCAATGGTTAGGCTAACATAACATAAATATATGTGTATGTGACTACAGATATCAGTCACATATGTGCTTATTGTCCAGCAGAACACTGCACAGTTGAATGCTATTGATTCAATATATCACCTGCAGTTCAACACACGTCTGCAACAGTACTGTACTTTACACATACCCTATATAGGTCTTTTAGATTTACAAGACAAACATGTATCATACTCAGATTCACAGGTGACATATGGATATGGACAACATCCCATTAACTGCCTAGCAGTGGCATAGGCACAACTGTTTGACAGACACCCCAGTGGTGGTCATATGTGAGCTGTCTTTTCCCAGAGTGAGTCATGCTCCTCACAACCTCTTAGAGCATCACATCTGGACAAAACCTAAAATGATGGGAGGATTAATAAGGGCAGATTTTAAATATTCCTGTTGCAAACTTAGGAAGTTTGTAGAATAATACATTTTGCATTACTGTGAGTATTCTTAAGGGTGTGGAGTCATAAACTCATGTGTTTGTCATTACTTGATGACTTCAATCCTCAGTTATTTTCCAGAAATGTACACATTTCAGGAGGAACAGACAAAAAACTATGATGTGAAAATCTGGACATTCTGTGTGGATGTGTACAGTTGAGAGGTATGGCTGGCATCTCTCCCACTGCAGAGAGGGCTCTATGCTATGGCCATAGCAGGTATTCATCAGGACATTAGTACAGCAAGTCTTGTTGGGACATATATTCTTCCAAATCATATTTCCCATTATTACAGAACAAGTACTACATTCAATCACATGTTTACATGTTCCACTTAACTTTTTTTTTCTCTTTTCCATTTTTTGTTGTTGTTTTTATTTGTTTGATTTTTTTTCTTTCTCTCTCTCCCTCTCTGTGTCCTAGAATAGGTGGCAGCATGGCTTTTGCAGGTGATGCTTATGACCAGCTTATGGCCTGTGCACCAACTGGTGTTCCCCACTTGCTAACAGCAGGCAGAGCAGTAGTACTCCATGTGGGTGTTGGCCCTTTCTCTTACCTGTAAGGAAGACATCCTGGAGGTGTTTGAGCTAATACCTCTTACAACAGGACTTGTGGAGACAAGTCAATTAAATGGAGGAGAAGGTTCAAGACGTAGGAGCAGAATGTGAGTATTGTTTTTATATGTTTGGAATACTGCTAGTTTAACAGGGTTGGTCTGAACATGCTACATCTGCATGGGTGTCAGTCTGACAAAGTTCTGTCTCTGCATAGCTCTCAACTGTAGGACTATCCACATAATGGCCACAGGTTAGCCTGTTATGTTTGGTCTGTTTCCCAGACAGGTGTTGCCCTTAGCAAATCAGTAGCATACTCTGGAGATTGCAGTCAGTAAATTCTAACATTCATTTGTTTTTCTGACTTTATATCCCTCAGGAAAGATATGTTACAACAAACCCTGTAACACCAGCAACCTTCCCAGTGTATAATAGCAATATTTCAAGTATGGCCATGCATTTGGCCCTCTGTCTACCAATTATGTCGGGCTTTGTCCAGATGTTATACAGTAGGAGGTTGATAGGTATAATGGTTTAACATTATTTAGTGTTGTGATTCCTGCTGAGGGGAAAGGCTGGAAAACATGTTGTAATCTGTATATTCAAGAGGTTGGTATATGGAGAATGCCCTTAGATGCCCTTGTAACATATGTGTTGTGAGGGAGAGTAACACATGTTTTAAAACTAAGTTGTTAGAACATATGAGACATATTACTGACAAGAAAAAAGATAGTACTATAGCTGTACATTTAAATAAATCTCACCATGGGGACAGTAGTGGGTTTCAAGGTACTGTTGTGGAATAAGTCTGTTCCTCAGTTTGAAGAAACATTCATAAAAGGACAATTGTAAATTACAGAATCAATGTACTGATATTAAAAGTGATACTTTATCCCTTGGGGGTTAAATGAGGAGTGTAATTTGAGGCTGTGTATTTAATCATGTAATTAGGTGTTAATTGCTTCTTGTGATTAAGGCAAGCATTTCCTGTAATTATTTACTTCTTGAAGGCTTTGGCCAAGACATCAGAGTATAATAAACATGTGTGAATAACTAGCTGGTTGTATTTCTCTTTGCTATGTTCAGTCATTTTAGTTGTTTTGTTAAGAGGTTGTTGTATGTCTGGCCATTGTGTATGGCCTATCATGATTTTGCAGCAGTGTACTGTTCATGTATTTATTTGGACTATGGGGAGGTGCAGATGTGAGTGTCATGGATCCTTTTGTATCCAACTGTGCATGCTTCCCCACTTATGGGTGGTCTATCACCAGCATATATTTGTATGGGCATTTTGAGACATGCATGCATATATATGTAGATTATATATGTATGTATATGTATATATTTGTTTATATATCTATATATATATATATATACATATATATGGGTTCCTATGAGTTCATCGAAATGCCAAAACATCGACGCTCACTTCTTCGACACGAAAACATCGACTCTTCATATCATTGACAATTCACGTAAGCGATCCTCCCCCTCTCAGGACCCATGGTAGCACTTGTGTGTGTATTGCGACGTAAATTACAACGCTGTCAAGGGAAATTGTGGGTAGTGACTTGAACCATATGCGCTGTAGCAGACAAACAAGTGCTACCATGGGTCCTGAGAGGGGAGGATCGTGAATTGTCGATGATATGAAGAGTTGATGTTTTCGTGTCAAGAAGTGAGCGTCGATGTTTTGGCATTTCGATGAACTCATATATATATATATACATATATATATATATATATATATATATATATATATATATATATATATATATATATATCAGTATTTATTGGTAATATATCTATATATTGTGATACACATATATGTTTCTCCATACATATCTATCTCTCTCTATATATATATGTTTCTTTTCAGATATATATATTTGTAGATACCAATCCTTCCTACTTGCACAGTGTCTCTTCCCTATTGTAAACTGTCTGTAAAGAAGAGTATGTTTGAGAAAACATCCTATAGCCATGCATCTGGGGTGGCTTACTGGGAAATTGCTCTGGTCATGGTATGCAGGGTTCTGGGTTCAAGACCTGCAAGGGCTGTTTATTTTGTTGCTAGCAAAACATGGACTGTTGGATACAGAGTGATTAAGGCAGGTTTAAGCAGCTTAAAGTATGTTTGCATGGGTGTGCGCGATGGTAAGTGGTGCTAACGTATGGTTAAATGAATAGATGCTTACACTATGTAGGCTACGCTTACCAGTGCACACATCTGCTTAGTATTTACATTTATGCAATGCTTAAACCTGCTAAGCATAGTTCAGCCCTGGTAACCATTGGTCAGATTCCAGTCTGATAAAATAGCAGGGTAATGACATCTTTAATAAGTTTATTTAACTTCCTGTACATAACATGCTTCTATGTGTTGTCATTACAGTAGCAAGGGGTGTGACTATACTGTATGGGACACCTGGGTATACATGGGTAGTACCACAATCTTTTTTCGTTGTATTTGTTTTATACATGGGTAATATCCCAGGTTATATGCAGTCACACTTGCATGTTACACCAGCTACAGTCCACTGTTTGACAAAAAATAGTTTAACACCTATTGTGTCATTATGTTAGTAATTTTAACAGTGGTTTTCCAAGTAAACATAGATTGCAGATTGTAGTACTAGAACCATACACCCTACATGCAAAGTTGGGACTTTGAGTACTGACTATCTTGTTCTTGGTGTTTGAGCTGTATGTTTTTATGTATCTCCTATTGGATATTGATATGATATTATGATATTAACTGTAGACTACTATGTTTTTTGGACATGTTATTGTGGACTACTGCCATGCAGTAATGGCATATTTTTCAGTTTCAGACTTCTTTCAAATCCTGCATCCTAATGCATAACCTGTTGGCTATCGACTTTCTGTCTGTCCTCAGTACAGATGTGAAGATGTTATGTATTGCTAAGGCCATACTGCTATGTAGGTGCCCACATAGTCTTGTGCTGTGGGCCTGGGCACTGCTGCAAGTTCCAACATATGGGACATTCCTTAATGTGGGTCTTGTCCCTTTTCCATGCCTGTGCAAGGGACATTAAAGATGTGGTGCGCTACAGATTCACACACAGTATGTGGCAATACATCACAGGACAGGACATGTGGAGGCAGCCAAACAACATGGGGGAACAAATCCACAGATTTGTGAACAGATGCTATGTCATCAGTGCTGATATATACATGGTGGATTGACAGCTTGACAGGGTTTGTGTGGACATGTATATAGTGAGTGACTTCATGACTGACAGTGATATGTCTCTGACATACCTCTCCACTGGCACGCTGTCCACAGACTGGCCACATGTTTGCCTGTTATGTTTTGTCTGTTCCCCAGAACAGTTGGTGTCCTTGGTAAATCAGTCATGGACTCTGAGGAATGCACTCAGTAAATACTCACATCTATTGGTATTTCTGATATCATATTCCTCATAAAAGATATGTTACAACAAACCCAGTAACATCTGCAACTGTCTCAATGTATGACAGCAATATGACACTCTACCCCTGTGCTTGTGCCTCTGTCCCAAAATGATGTTAGGCTTTGTCCACATGTCAATGAGGCTCAGATGTATTTATTATCATTATTTCCTGCCTACATTCCTGCTATGATCTCAGTGATGTAGTAGACCCACAGACATGTCAGGGAAGAAGCCATGGATATGAGTCCTGAGCCTGTACATTCTGAGGTGAACAGTACATGTGAGAGGCCTGTGTATGTCTGGCCATTGTCAACAGACTGTCATGGTTGTGTACACATGTCATGTGTACATGTTATTTGGGCTGTGTATGGAGGGGGTGTATGTAAGTGTTATGGCTCCTTCTTTATCTGACTGTGCATGCTGCTCCAGTTTCTGCTGATCTATTGGCTGTATGTGTTTGTAGGGGCAGACTCAGACATGTTCTGTACCAAAGTCAGGATTCATACTACACTGAGAATTGGGACTGTATATGTAGGGCTAGTGTGTGAGTGGCAAACAATTATGTATTTGTTCACATAGTTCATATTCTCTACTGTTCACGTGACTTACCAGTATGTGACTGTGACTGTGGTGTTATTGGTTGTGAGTATGCACTTTCACACTGGTGTCTGTTTGCAAGTGATGTTATATCCCTGTAGTGCCTGATATATTTGCAAGTACATATGTAATTACCCATAGCAGATTCCCTAATTCAATAACTTTCACTATATATATGTTAGAGCACACAGGAGGGTGTTTCTACAGTAACTGTGTTAGCTTATCTATGCCAGTATTTCAGATACATCCCCATTTTAGGGCTTCCACCCAGTACTTTGTCAGCCTTGGTCCAGATTCATTGCTAAGGGGTTCTAAACATACCTGTCAACTGGCTGGATTGTTTCAGGATGGTAAGGGTTTATTGCTCATATTTATGGTCTGTTTTACAGATTATTGTCATTTCCCTGGTAAATCACTGTGATGATATGATTGTTGTCAGAAAATGAGGACATACATTTTATTTACCTACCTCACAGCCATCAGAATATGTATGCTGAAACAAACTGTGTCACTCTGTCAAGAAGAGTACAGGGGGACAATGACCTCTTCCTTCACGGATGCTAATGTGTTACCACTGAGATGTGCCACATAGAAGGACTTTCTGACCACAGTGGCAATGTGGTGGTCAAAAGAGACATTGCTGTCAACCTGTGTACCCAGATCTCTTATAATGCTTTCTTTGTTCAGGGGACTACCATCAATGTGGTAATTCATGGGAACATGGTTTTCCCCAAAGGGGATGACAATACATTTTTTTGACATTGAGTTTAAGTCCATGGCTCTGACACCAGTCATTGGTCTCAGTGAGGCCTTTCAGTAGG
>NC_056735.1:468968637-468976137 GCF_019279795.1 Protopterus annectens
AGGTATTATTACAACAATATATGACCTTGGGTTGGGCAGTGGTATATTTGTACACAGTTTATAATTACAGCCTACTTATAGCTACTTTCTACCTTCTCTTACCTGGAAGACCTGTGGAGGGAATTTCTGTTAACACTACCTGACTGTTTCTACCCATATTCATAAAGTCAGGGTAACATATGTGCACTCATAGTGTGTGTGTGTGTGTGTGTGTGTGTGTGTGTGTGTGTGTGTGTGTGTGTGTGTGTGTGTGTGTGTGTGTGCTACTGCCCTACTCTGCCTTGATTTCTATCAGTCACCCTGGTTGTTGGCAGCAGGGACCAGTAGCTGTGGCAGCATGACACGTTTGAACAATTCTTGGGGGAAACCACTTAGTGTATGTACTTATCTTGCTATCATTTGCAGCTTTGGGGTTGGACCATGGATGTTGGACACAGTATAACTACAACCTTCTAATAGCTACTTTATACCATCTCTTACTTGGAAGACCTGTGGAGGAAATTTCTGTAAAGACTACCTGACTGTTTATACACATATTCACAAAATCCTACTTGACATTATGCATACAGCTTACTACCACTCCCAGGATTTGAACCTTTGAAGTTTGCATTTCATCAGAACAAGTGACTGAGAAACTGCTGTCTCTTCTGTAAATGTTTTCTGTCTAATTCTCTCTTTGTTGTACAATCTGTCCTTGTAATTATAACATTCTTATACATACATACTTTCCTATACATACATTTTGACATAGCACAGTGTGGAAAACAGTGGTTAACACAACATTACTATTCAGATATCAGATCTTGGTGCATGAAACATTTCCTATCAGTTAAGCTCATGTCTTACAGAGGCACTAACCTTGTCAGCTTAGACTTGATTGTTTAATGCTTTCCGAGCTATAGTTTGCTCTACATAACCTGTACACATTTCAATTCATACAACACCAGAGTAAATACAACCAGTCCAGGGTTTTGAATTTTATTGACAGTCAGTTACAGTTTTATTTATATATAACCTAGATGAGACTATTACTGTAATATTGTCTGGTTTATTCAGTACAAACCATACCCATTTTTAATACTGCCAGGTGACATTGTACTCCTTTATATTTATTTGGTATGAATACTACAAGCTAGATTGTTATTCACCAGCCTCACAATGTAGCCTTTGCAACCTGCTTGCGTGGGCTTCCTGGTTTGCAGTCCACTCATATGGAGCTGTAAAGAAGATAGAGAAACATTCATGCATACCTATCCATCATATACACAGGCTGAACATTGGTAAACAGTTATTAATATGAATACTTACACAAGCCTGGGACATCACCCCTCTGCCATGCTTTTTGGACCCACTGGTCCAAGAGCTCCCTCTTCCTCTACTTCAAGTTAGCATAGTTGTTCCTGACCTGCTCACTAGTCTAAGGGATGCCAGTGGCACTGGTGAGATCACAGGCAAGACTTTCCCAGGCCTCCGTTTTGTATTGAGAGCCCTGGCACTGGTCCTGCAGCAGTCTTATATCATGGTTTTTAACAAGGAGTCCTACCATGACCTTGGACTCCTGTATGCCTCAGCACTGCACCTGAAAGTGCATATCCTCTCCAACCCCAGCCATACTGTCTACAGTGGGGAGCTACAACTGGTTATGAGCTGTATTCCCACCTGCAAAGTTTAAATATGGCCGATTTTCTACCCTTTGCCATGATTGGATGGCTTGGAATATGCTAAGCTAAGCTAAGTACCGGGCAAACCCACTTAGCTGGCTTGAGCACTGCTTAGTGGGGTAGATGCTAAGCACTGCTTACCAGAGTGTAAATCTGTTTAGCTACACTAGTTCATGTTTAGAATTTATGTATATACAATACTTATTCTGGCTAAGCATAGCTGAGCACAAGTTAGCATTGTTCAGCTTTCCTTTTACAGACTATCAGCATTGTGGGGTTGATTCCTCATAAATGACATATTATGATGTGCATGTTTACCTTCCATTACATCCCCCTATGTGCTTTCATTACAATACATTCTGTTATGGCTATGGCGTATGGGACACTTGTGTTTATATGGGGGTTTCCCATCTGTACTACACTGACACCTCAGATTTGGACCTACTACACTACCCTGGTTAACATATATATATATTATTCACTACCAACTGATAACAAAATATATTTTTGTGCTTTTATAACAGATAAAAATGAATGGACTGTATGGGAACTCAAACCATGAATGCTTACTTGATAAGTAAAAGGTCTAACCACTGCACTATTTTACTTTGCACTGTTTTTGCCATATATTTCTATTTAGCTCATTGGGATGTGTAAGCTATGCTGAGCATAATTGTGTGATGTGCACTCCTGCTCAGCTACAATTAAACTTTATTGCGGACAGAAAAAAAAATTACATATGTGCTTTATTTTTATTTACTGTGGGGGTTTGCACATTGCTTTCAGAACCATTATCATTTTGGCCTGTTCCTCTTTTTTCCTGGCAAGTCACTGGGATGATCTTAGGATTGAAGTAACTAAATAATGACATAACATTTGAGTTTCGGACTTCAAATCCTTCAGTATGTTAAAACAAATCCTGTTACTCTCTAGCAACTTAGTTTATGAGGGCAATATTTAAGATATGTCCCTATTTGGCCTCCCCATTTTGTCAAGAATTGTCCAGATTTCTGGCATTATAAGGTTGAGAGGTATGCAGATCTGAACATTCTGTGAAAATCTGTCCAGTTGACAGGTGCAGTGTGCATTTGCACACATTTCCTGCTTCTGCAAGATGCCAATGTGCTGTACGGCACTTTAGCAATACAAGGTGTGTATCACAGAAGCTGTGACATACCCCCTGTATTGCTTTACTGTTTACCAGTTTTATTTCAGTGTCTGCAGACACTGAAATGATTTATTTTACATTTCAGTGTCCACGGACACTGAAATACTGGCATAATATTAGAGCTATGCTCTAATGTTATGCCAGTAAAGCTTAGAAAGTGCCATAAAGCACTTTCTGAGTGCTGGGGGTGTGTTTAGTATCCATGCATTGCATGGACATGCCCCCTGCACTCATACATGGATTGTGTCCATGAAGAGCATACAGCAGCGCACCTTCATTAATATGCAAGGCACACTGTTGCTGTACATGGCCACAATAAACTCTGTGCAGGAATAGCACTATTCCTGCATGGAGCTTAATGAATCCTGGGGAGTATGAATTTATAAAGGTAAAAAATCAAATAATGAAGATATGAGTATTTAGAACAAAAAATAACCATGAAAGAATTGAATGAATTCTAAAAGATATTAACATGAACTCTGCAACAGGACTGGGTCAAACTGAATATGGTATGTATGAAGAAGTGGCAAAAATAATTTTTATAGCAGTTATGAATGAATGATTAGAAACTGGAATTAAAGAGAAAGAGCTATGCACAAGACTTATAAAATGTATATTTATAAAAGGAAATAAAGAGATGATAAAATACTGTAAACCTATAACATTGAAAAATAGGATTATAAAATTTTTATGAGACTAGTAAAAAAAAGCTTACAAATAATAGATAAAATATATGACCAAAATGTATTCAGAAGAACAGGAAAAGGAAGTAAAGAGTTATTATGGATAATAAAATAAATAGTTGATGATATCATGAATAAAACTGTAGAAGTGGAGGTTATGATAGGGGATTTAAGTAAAGCCTATGATAATATTCAGTATCAGTTATTATTGGGAATCTTGCAGGCATATAATGTAAGAAAAAATATTACAAGTAATAAAATCTGTTTATGAAAGGAACCACATGAAACTAAATGTTAACTGCAGGATTGGGGAAGAAATAAAAATAGAATGTGGGATAAAGCAGGGGTGCCCAGCTAGCAGTGTAATTTTCTCATTAGTTATAAATGTCATAGTGAAAGAAATTAATAAAATGTCAAGTAGCAGGGGATACAAAATGATGAAGGAAGTACAATGTCAATAATGTATAATTATGTGGATGATATATTAATTGTTAAAAATGATGTATGCATGGAAAAAGTAAATGAAAAATTAAGTATAAATTAAAAAAGTGGTTTAAGCATAAATAAAGAGAAAAGTAAAGGATTTAGTTTTGAAGGTAGGACAGGAGGTATTGAGTTCAATGAAAAATATATAGATATATTGGGAATAATATTTGGAAGGAATGAATACAGACAATAACAATGGGATAATGTACTCAAAGAAGTACAGGATATGAGTATTTTTTGGAAATCATATAGCTTTTCATATAGAAAAAAAGCACACATGTTGAACACCACGGTAATCCGAACTATTAATCATGAAAAGGAACTAATGATAATTATATTTTCTTTTATATGGGGTTCTAGAGTGAATACAGTCAAGAGAGGGATCTATATATGAAAGGACAAGAAAGAGGCTTGGGTCTAATAAACCCAATAGTACATGCAGCATCTTTAATTTTATATAAAGTATTAAAAGTAATTATGAAGGAAAATAAAAACTCGATAGAAATGATGCTATATTGTAAATACAAAGAACAGTGGAAAGGAATGGAAATTAAAAAAAGAAGTAAAAGCATCGTGAATGAAGAAATGAAAGAGTATCAACACAAATTTGTGTTATGGAAAATAAAAAAGAATATATGTGAAAAAATAGAAAGGAATGGCATTTAAGTATTATGAAAGCATTGTATTGCATTGATCCATGGAAAGATTTAGAAATAGATAAGAAAAAGCCATAATATTATTTTTTATGGGGATTGTCTATTAGAAAATTGCCGGTTAAAGGACAATCGCACCCTCAGACTCAAAAAACATATTTATTTCATCATAGTTTGATGTTTCCTACATTTTAACAGCACTCTGGGACTATTTAGAACTTTTTAGATATTTTTATATGCAATTTCTGACTCTGACCACATGGGGGCTGGCATTTTGAAATAATTCAGACTGTTTACTCTGCCTCTAAGTATCCCAGAATGCAATGTTTGTCTCCAAAAAATTGCATCAGATCTGCCACGTTTTTCCTTAAGCTGCTGTCACTTCATTGACTTAACAGGCATTCACTGCTGTCTTAAAGTCCCCTACTTTTGGTTAAAATGTTATCCTTTTTCAATGACTACAACAAACACAAGCAGTGAAAAATGCTACAGAACAGAACAGAACTGAAAAGTGCATTTTATTGCTTTTGTTTCTTAGAAATGCTAACTTGCTTTCTTTTGTGATGGCTGAAATCTAGTTCTTCAAGGCATCTCCCCTCCCACTTCACACCTACCTTCCCTAGCTGTCAAAGATCTAAGGGTAATTTGACCCATTATCTGCATGTGATTGACAGCTCACAGCAGGTGACCAGAGTAATGTACTGTTTTCTTGTCAGCCTTTCCCTCCTTACAGTGAGACACTTTTTTTGTTGCACTCCTCCTGTCAAATTTAGAACCAAGCTACATAGCACTGGGAATAATCACTGTTTTGCAAAGCATCAAATTCCCACTTATTTTTCCTTCCTGTTTGGTTAAATAGCTAACAAATGACACACTATAAACATGAAATATTTCACAGACTTGCATGACAACACCAACATGCTTTTTTAAGACATAATTTAAAAAATTACAGTATTGCATACTTCTTGTAATCTGATGTAGTGTTTTCGATTACTTGTGACAGATATCCGCTTCTTATGTAAAAACATGCAATTAATGTATACGCATGGTTATTGCAAATTTATGCTATTAGTTTTTGCAGCTGTTACTGTGCTTCTGCCTGTACTTTGTCACATATCGGTAGGGCAATGTAAAGCATTATGACAATACAAAAACAAAGTTTACAAAATTTAGAAATTTCATCCAAAAATGAGACTCACCCACACTCACTCATTCACCCACACTGACTCACTCACTCACCCACACTCACCCACACTCAACTCACTCACTCACTCACCACACTCACTCACTCACACTCACTCACCACCCACCACACTCACTCACCACTCACCACCCACCACACTCACTCACCACTCACCACACTCACTCACCACTCACCACCCACCACACTCACCCACCACACTAACCCACCACACTCCCCACACTCACCACTCACTCTCACTCAGACACCTCACTCACGCTCACCCACACTCAACTCACTCATCCACACTCACTCACCACCCATAATCACTCACCACACTCACCCTCATCCACCACACCTCACTCACTCACCCACATTCACTCACCACCCACCACCCTCACCACACTCACTCACCGACCCACACTCACTCGCCCACCACACCCACCCACCCACCACACTCACCCACCCACATTCAACTCACTCACCCACCCACATTCAACTCACTCACCCACCCACACTCAACCACTCACTCACCCACCACACTCACCCACCACACTCACTCACCACACTCACCTTCACCGACCACACCTCACTTACCCACATTCACTCACCCATACTCACTCACCACCCACCACCATCACCACACTTACTCACCCACCCACACTCACTCACTACCCTCACTCATTCACCCACATTCAAATCACCCACCCACATTCAACTCACCCACCCACACTCAATCACTCACTCACCCACCACACTCACCCACACCAACTCACTCACTCACAATCAACCACTCACCCACACTCAACCACTCACTCACCCACCACACTCACCACCCACACCCATTCACTGCACTCACTCACCACCCTTACTCACTCACCACCCACTTACATTCACTCACCACCCACCCTCACTCATTACACTCACTCACCACCCACCACACTCACCCACAGCCACTCACCACACTCACCCACTCATAACACTCACCCACTCACTCACCCACCACACTCGCTCACTCACCACACTCACTCACCACACACACTCACTCACCCACTCACTCACCCACCCACTCACTCACCCAGTCACTCACTGACCCACTCACCCACACTCACTCACTCCCCACATTCACCCACCCACACACCACACTCACTCACCCCCCACACTCACTCAACTCACGCACTCACCAACTCGCACACCACACTCACTCAACTCACACACTCACCCTTTTACACACATAACCACAAGTTTGCTTGGCAACACCAAGAATGACCCCAGGCCTTCATCCGAGGAATGCACGAGTAATTATGTACTTTGGCTGTGCAGACATCAGAAACAGAAACACATGCCTATACAGATCTTACACATCAAGCCGCTCCATTCAAATTGTACATGAAATGCACCCATTGAACAGTTTTCTACCTACAAAGTACATTAATCCAACACTAGTGAGCCCTACTTTACACAGCCCAGTAAACCTGTCCACAGATTCAGCTTCTACAGCACAGTCCAATAAACTGTCTACTGTACATTAGTGTCAACACAGGAATTTCCAGTTCTTATCAGCATAGCCACATACTCAATCTTCCACCTCAGACCTTTCATGAAGGATGTTTTATTTTTAAACTTTCATCCTTCCCACTTTAGGGGTCTTGCATAAATCCTAGCAAAA